>NC_071115.1:1582500-1702500 GCF_024256425.1 Clarias gariepinus
GGGTGTGTCTATAATGTGTCTATAACATTAGGAGGCGTGTCTATAATGTGTCTATGACATTAGGGGTGTGTCTATAATGTGTCTATGACATTAGGGGTGTGTCTATAATGTGTCTATAACATTAGGGGTGTGTCTATAATGTGTCTATAACATTAGGGGTGTGTCTATAATGTGTCTATAACATTAGGAGGCGTGTCTATAATGTGTCTATAACATTAGGGGTGTGTCTATAATGTGTCTATAACATTAGGAGGCGTGTCTATAATGTGTCTATAACATTAGGGGTGTGTCTATAATGTGTCTATAACATTAGGGGTGTGTCTATAATGTGTCTATAACATTAGGAGGCGTGTCTATAATGTGTCTATAACATTAGGGGTGTGTCTATAATGTGTCTATAACATTAGGGGTGTGTCTATAATGTGTCTATAACATTAGGGGTTGTGTCTTTAATGTGTCTATAACATTAGGGGGTGTGTCTATAATGTGTCTATAACATTAGGAGGCGTGTCTATAATGTGTCTATAACATTAGGGGTGTGTCTATAATGTGTCTATAACATTAGGAGGCGTGTCTATAATGTGTCTATAACATTAGGGGTTGTGTCTTTAATGTGTCTATAACATTAGGGGGTGTGTCTATAATGTGTCTATAACATTAGGGGTTGTGTCTTTAATGTGTCTATAACATCAGAACGTATGTCTATAATGTGTCTATAACATTAGGGTGTGTGTCTATAATGTGTCTATAACATTAGGGGTGTGTCTATAATGTGTCTATAACATTAGGGGGTGTGTCTATAATGTGTCTATAACATTAGGGGTGTGTCTATAATGTGTCTATAACATTAGGGGTGTGTCTATAATGTGTCTATAACATTAGGGGTGTGTCTATAATGTGTCTATAACATTAGGAGGCGTGTCTATAATGTGTCTATAACATTAGGGGGTGTCTATAATGTGTCTATCACATTAGTGGGTGTGTCTATAATGTGTCTATTACATTAGGGGGGGTGTCTATAATATGTCTAACATTACGGGGTGTGTCTTTAATGTGTCTATAACATTAGGGGGTGTGTCTATAATGTGTCTTTTACATTAGGGGGTGTGTCTATAATGTGTCTATAACATTAGGGGTGTGTCTATAATGTGTCTATAACATTAGGGGTGTGTCTATAATGTGTCTATAACATTAAGGGGTGTGTCTATAATGTGTCTATAACATTAGGGGGTGTGTCTATAATGTGTCTATAACATTAGGGGTGTGTCTATAATGTGTCTATAACATTAGGGGGCGTGTCTATAATGTGTCTATAATGTGTCTATAACATTAGGGGTGTGTCTATAATGTGTCTATAACATTAGGGGTGTGTCTATAACATTAGGGGTGTGTCTATAATGTGTCTATAACATTAGGGGTGTGTCTATAATGTGTCTATAACATTAGGGGTGTGTCTATAATGTGTCTATAACATTAGGGGTGTGTCTATAATGTGTCTATAACATTAGGGGTGTGTCTATAACGTTTCTATAACATTAGTGGTGTGTCTTTGATGAACGACAGAAATACTGAACAAAACCAATGAGTTTTTTTGCTTTAAAACAACCCTTTTCTTCTTCCCTTAAGGTGTGTAATAATTGCATTTCATGACTGCAATACTGTGATGAAAGTGAAATGCAATGCGATGTGTTACGTGCAGGCAGGGAGATAAAGTCTAAGCAGAGGCTTTGCTATTCAGTGTGGAAGTATTCAATACCATTTATTAGGGCCCAAGCACTATGACATCAGCCCAATTGCTTTTCTAAGGATTTTTATCATTATTTCTTTCCAATCATCCGGGCCCTTTTGGGGGTCTTAATATCCTCGAAAACTCGGTAGACAGGTTCTGCTGCCATTAGGACGCCTGCGAGTCTGGGCCCCGAGTGTGCCTCAAGAGATTTTGCTGCATAGCTCTTACACACTTTCTACTGTAGATCTCATTGAGCTAAACAATTTTCACTATGCATGTCATGGGCTCAACTCCACACAAAGTCAGTTATTTTTACACTATAACTTGTGCAGAAAATTGGCTAATAACTTCCTGTGTTGTGAATCTTCCCGCATGGTCAAGCTGTTTATTTCTGTTTATTACTATAATAATGTTTCATGGCAACTTGTTTCATCAAAACTCCACAACAAAAGACTGAACACTTTCTAGACATGATGTTGCATCCTTCATTATAAAAAAAAAAAAAGAGTAAGTCTTGGCTGTGGTATGAGAGGAATAAACCTCCGCTGATAAAAACAGTTCTGACAATGATCACCTTCGGACTGCTAACACACACTGCTCGTCTGGGTAAAACACACTCTTCTGCGAGCACTTCTTTTGTAAAATGTTGATTCTCCTCCAGCTTTATTTTTATCCCGGTCAGGTTATTTTTAGCTCCATTATTTCACTTCCTCGCTCTCGGAGTCCAAATGATGTAAAATATAATTCTTTCAATATGATTTTTATATATTTTTTTTTTACAGAATGTTTTTTTAGGTTGAATAGGTTTAAACACCAGGGCTATTTAAAAAGAGTTCACTTTAGGAGAAAAGAAAGAGAGAAAGACATACGAGCGGGCTTGAATTATAGTCCTGCACGTGTCTTTTATTTCAGCAGCTCTTCAGTGAGTGCATGAAAGTGCTGATGTCGGAGAAATGAGAGGGAGAAGCAGAGCCATGAATTATATATGTGGACCGAACACTTTAAACAGGCCCACGCCGTCAACACATAATAACACCAAGCTGTGTTACATCCAGAGTTATAGAGGGAGAAAAAAAGAGGGAAATGCCAGAGGGAGAGAGGAAGAAGGAGAGAATGAGTGGGGACTAATGGAGAAAGTGGGGATGCTGTTATAGGAATAGAAAACTGCATGACATTTTTTTTATCTGTTTATAGTTGCATCCATGAATTGTGTTAGTTCACTTCTGTTATAGCAACTATAAACACTCGTTCCTTCAACAGACTAAATAAAATAAAAAGAGTTGTAGGTTGTCATGTTGTCAGTCATGAAGGTGTTGGAAAGCCTGAACTTAGAGCTTTACCTCTGACACTGGAGACTCCTTCCATAAGTATTACGAAATAAACGTTTCCTTACAGAAAACTTCAAAGCATTTTTTTCATTCTCGAGCATGCGCTGTAGACGTCCCGCAAACGAGCTGTTGCTACAAAACACTAACATATTATCATTATAATTAATTATGATTATTAATTATGATTAATTATGTTCATTATAAATAAAACTGTGATTTGTCGCTGTGCTACTATCAGGACAGCTGTTAAAGAGAATTAATCCAGACCTTCTGACCAATCGGATTCGAGAATTCAACAACTTACCTTACACACGTCTTTATTCTTACATAACAAGCATTACAGTACATGCACACCTCCAAACCCATAATTCTGTACAAATTCAGAACAAGGAAAGGCGTGACAATCAATTAGTCATGTTTTGTTTAAAAAACAAACCAGCAACAACAACAACATAGTGACAACCAGGTAACGTCCTGATTTTAAGGTTTCGGCAGCTGATCTGTGATGCGAACACTGGTGACACAAACACATCCCATGTAGCGATGCTCTTCAGGTGCTCTTTAGCTGACATTATCGCATCTCCAGCTGTGTCATGTTGTCATCTTGTCGTGTTGCCGATACGCCGACGTGTCACGGCGAGAAGCGGTTCAGGAATAGCAGGTCTGACCCTGTGGGACACACCATCTGGCTGTTATCGCACACACACACACACACACACAAATGCACCAGGGGAATAGCAGCCATTTTTAGCCTCCGTCGACAAGCTCCTGAGGTGCTTTTGTTATTTATCTGTTGATTTGTCTCCGAGCTTTGAGACGCCGAGGGCTCCGGGGAGCGCATCTGAAAGCGTGGCTTTGTGTTGCTGTGAATGAGGAAGGGACGCGCTGTCAGTCCATGATTAGGGAAAAGAGCGAAACGTGAGGCGTTAATATGATGCGCGAATGCGACAGGCCGTTGTTCCATCACAGCCGAAGTCAGAAGCACCCTGTATTTATGATGACAGGTTTTATCTGAAGCTGCATTGTTTGGAATGTGTAGAGCTGTCAGAACGATCGCTCTCTCTCTCCAAACGCAGCTACACTGCCCTCACTTAGTCATCTGCATCAATCACACTAACAATCTGCTCCAGTATTTAAGACGTTTCCAGCAACGTGGTTGTGATGTGGTAGAAGTAAAACTTCCTTGAGCAGAGCCACAATTTGAAGAATGACACAAATATTAATTTTCACAAAGTCTGCTGCTTCAGTGTTTTTGAATCTTTTGTCAGATGTTACTCTGGAATACTGAAGTATTATAACAAGCATTTCGAAATGTCAAAGATTTTTTTTTTATTGACAATTACATTAAGTTTATTCAAAGATTCAATGATTGCAGTGTTGATCTTCTTTTTCAAGACCTCTGCAATCCGCCCTCGCATGCTGTCAATCACCTTCTGGGCCAGACCCTGACTGATGGTGCAGCCCAATGCTTGGAGTTCGTCATAGTTTGTGGTCTTTTTGTTCTTCCACCTGCCTCTTGAGGATCGAGCACAAGTTCTCAATGGGATTGAGGTCTGGGGAGTTTCCAAGCCATGGACCCAAAATTTTATGTTTTGTTCCCTGAGCCACTTAGTTATCACTTTTGCTTTATGACGTGGTCTCCGGGAAAAGAGATTGTTTGTCATCAAACTGTTCTTAGATAGTTGGGAGAAGTTGCTCTTTGTACCATTCTTTATCCATGACTGTGTTCTTAGGCAAAATTCCCTTGTCTGGGATGTGACCCCACACATGAATGGTCTCAGGATGCTTTACTGTCGGCATGACACAAGACTGATGGTATCGCTGACCTGTTCTTGTCCGGGCAATCTTTTCCCAGATGCCTTAAACAGTTTTGGCAATTTTGCCCAAAAAGGACTAGGACTAATCTTTGTTCATTTTACAGAATATGAGTCTGTCCCCTTCTCTTCTTCAGGGAAGTGGCTTCTTTGCTGCCCTTCTTAAAATTTATAAAGTTAAGCACTACCATTAGTCCTGTGTCATGCCAACAGGGAAGCATCCTGAGACCATTCATGTGTGGGGTTGCTTCTCTTACCGCTGGTCTGTGTGCATGAAGTTTTCAGTTGTCTCCCTGGTGCACAGAGAGTTTCTTTCTGATTTCCAAATTTACCATAGTCTATGGGTACTGTAGGTGTGTGAGTGTGTGAGTCTGTGTGCTTGTGCCCTGCAGTCGTTTGATACCCCGTCCAGAGTTTCCTCCATTTTGTGCCCTGACTCTCCTGAGATAGGCTCCAGGGCCACTACCACCCTACCCAGGATGGATGGATGTTTGGGAATAGGAACTGAAATGTGATTGGCTGCAGAGACATTCACACGTGCTTCTCAATTGGTTATCATTATACTGTAAGCAGTGCCCTGATTGGGTACAGTTAAATAAATGTTAAATATATAATGCCATAATGCCCTGTAAATAAAAGACCGAAGCATTCTAGATCTGCTATTGTACGCTGGCGAGGGCGGAGACCACAACAAATGGAGAGTTGATGTACCATTTGAGACATCCTGCTGTCTTTCTAAGAGCACTAATGAAGTGGTGACACCATCATTAACGTTCCAAGACACATCCTAATAAGGTCTGATTAGATCCCGCAGAGTTTCACGTCCTGTAATTAAATCCTCACACAAGGGCATTTCTTTTTCTTTTTTTTTTTAGCACCTCGCCGCTAAAAGACCACCGGTCCGTGCCGCGTGCTATGCTATAGACAAGGCGTGAGTGATGGTGGTGCATGTAATAAGGTCTACATTATTGATCAAGTTCTGGTGCTCCAGGCGCTTCTCTCACTGCACGTACACACATATGCATTAAATATTTAAGCTTTCATATTTACTGCTGCTTGTAGCCCAGAGATCTGAGTCTTTATTGATTTGAGTCTTAACCCTTTTGTTCTGATCCAGATTTTTAATTTTTTTACTAAAAGCAGAGACTTTAAATCAGTGTTCTGTATGTTAGAAAAATAACTTTGGGGGGGGGGGGAAGGAGGTCATGTCAAAGTAACCCAGAGAAAAACTGCTCATGATGACGGAGGCATGACCTGTCAGTGTGTGTAAAGGAGGTGGGGCTATATGTGGCTGTCAATCATAGCAATCTGGGTGTGGCCTGTGTGCTCATGAGGATTAGTGAAGTGGGTGTGGCTTCTGTGTTGCTGAGTCTCAGCGAAGGAGGTGGGGGCCTCTGTGTCTGTCGATCATACAGAAGTGGGTGTGGCTTGTGTGCTCATGTGGCTTAGTAAGGGAGGCGTGCCATCTCAAAATGATTGAGGTTCCTGAGCCTGTCAATCATTTTAAAGTGCCTATACTTTGCCTATTAGTCTCAAAGGATCTGGGAGTCCCTGTGCCTTCCAGTCTCAGAGACAAATGTCTATTCTCTGTGTCAAAGAGGCTGATCAAGGGAGGTGTGTCCTCTTTGCTTATGTCCTAAAGAAAAAGTCTCGATGTCTTTGGCTGTAAGAATCCTGTCATTCTAAGTATAATTTCCAAACAAACACAAGAGCTCGCAGTGCCATGAATCACGTCCCAGTAGATCATATTGGAGTGTTCAGGCATGATGGGGTTAGGTGTTTTATAATGCTTTAAGTTAAAGACATGGCAGGCTATCAGCATTAGATGAGCAATATTATCGAAAGAATATTTAAATATACTAAACTACATGAAGTATTTAAATACTTAGGAAACTGTACAAAATGTACTTAGTTCACAGCTAGATTTTGGATCCACTGTCATTTCATCTTATTACAATAAATAGAAAATAGAGGATATAGAAATGTTTACCCTGTTCGGTAATCGGAGAGTGAATCACAGATGAGAAATGGAAAAAGTAGATCAAAGGATAAAGATGAAGTTTTGTCTTAAAACCACTCCAGCGTGTTAAAATTCACTTATACCACTTCAGCGCTGTTATTTCAGCCAAAGTGAAAATATGAACTAATCCCAGTCAAAATATTCACTTTATCTTTTCTAATTAATATCTATTGGTGCAGGTGTTTGTTTACATTGAGACAGTAGCGCATTAGTAGATTATTTTACAGTAGATTATTAAATCCCACACATAACTGTTCATAACATCACTTTTACTCCACATTTAGATTCACTGATGGTGCAGATTAAACTTCAGACAGAACGTCATGGTTCATGTTACACACCGTGCTGTCAGTTTACACCAGAAACATGACCTGTGTCAGGGTGTGGCTTCAGCTTCGGGGTTCTGAGCTTAGACTGTGTCCCTCCAGGTTATCTGGTTTCCTCCAACCATTCAAAAAAATCTGCTGAATCTGAGCGAGTGTGTGTGTGTGTGTGTGTGTGTGTGTGTGTGTGTGTGTGTGTGTGTTTGCGAGTGAGTGAATGGTTTCACATGCTGTCTTAGCTTTGAGTCACATCTTTCACACAGCATCACAGCGGAAATGTCTATATAATCTGTCCTCTCTGTCTCTCCCTGTCTCTCTCTCTCCCTGTCTCTCTCTCTCTCCCTGTCTCTCTCTCTCCCTGTCTCTTTCTCTCCCTGTCTCTCTCTCTCTCCCTGTCTCTCACTCTGTCTGTCTGTCTGTCTCTCTGTCTGTCTGTCTCTCTTTCGCAGTACGGAACAGCTGGTGGTGAAGATCCTCAAAGCTCTGGACCTGCCAGCCAAAGACGCCAACGGTTTCTCTGACCCATACGTGAAGATCTACCTGCTGCCTGACAGGAAGAAGAAGTTTCAGACCAAGGTGCTGGCTTTTTTTCCTCCATCCCCCTCCTTCACTCCTCCGCACTATTAACGTGTAACTTAAACACAGAGGCGTTTATACTGGTACAGTACGAGCTGCTTTTATTCCTTTCCTTGTCCGTGCTTCAAACTCAACCCGCACCGTGTTCACCTTTTGTTTAAAAAATACTTAATAGTCAAAAAAACGTTTATCTTTTCGTTTGTTTCAACACATATTGATCGAGCTTTTTTCCCTCGAGCAATGTCTAGAATCTCCTGATAGCTCTTTGACTTTTACTCCCCTGTTTGCTTTATGTTTTCCCAGCATATAGGGTTCTTTTGTAAAAACGCTAATTACAGGGAACTTGAACTTTATTCCTAACATTTTCTTAAATTCTTCAACATTCCTCTTAGGCTGCTTTGGAGAGATGTAGATACACGAAGAAATACTGTTAGTGACTCATTCGTTCCCCTTTCTTTTGCTCTTTCCACCTCTCCTCTCTTTTCCTTTCATTCCGTCCCTGTTCACACGCCGCTCCCGGCAGGTCCACAGGAAAACCCTGAACCCGGTGTTTAACGAGACGTTCCAGTTCGGCGTGCCGTTGGCCGAGCTTCACTCACGCAAGCTGCACTTCTCCATCTATGACTTTGACCGTTTTTCCAGACACGACCTGATCGGTCAGGTGGTGGTGGAGAACTTGCTGGACTTCAGCGAGGGCAGCGGGGACAAACCCATCTGGAGGGACATTGTGGAAGGGACAGCGGTGAGACACCTGTTAAATAGAGCACCACAAATTTCTTTCTCTCTCTCTCTCTCTCTCTCTCTCTCTCTCTCACACACACACACACACACACATACTACAATCACACACACATAAATGAGTTAACACAATTAATCAAGCCACATTTGGAGTGGCTGCATCTGTTTTGGTCCGCGCTCGGCTAATTAGTGTTTAACAGTTTGTTTGTCTATAATTTGTCATCTGCAGGCTCTGCGTTTTGGGTCAGCAAATTCCAGCAGCCTGGAAATCATTTAGATCGCAAACAGTATGTAAATTACATTTATATACCTCAGGCGTCCGGTGCATTTTGCTCACACTCCTCACACTACGCTCGCTTTGGAAGCACACCTGACTCAGCTCGTGAAGGGTTTGATAATTAGCCCAGCTGAGTCAGCTGCTTTCGAGCAGGCGAAACACTAAAACATGAGGAGCACGGGGTCGGCGCTAATGGGCTCGGGAGCTGCTGCTGCTCCTGCAAACGGAGAAACGGTAAAAAAAAAAAACGAGGCTGCAGCTTCCATGATGACGGTGTCGCACGATCCACAGGGTGTGACGAAGAACAATCAGACATGACAACCTGACATCATGGGCGTGGTCATAGTGTATGTTATAATACCGAGTTTGATTGACAGCTCTCTGAGAAGCCGAGCCTGGACACAGGATTGTTCATTTTTTTGTTTCTTTTTCAGTTTTTACATCATCAGAGTGTTTAACCCACGTTATTTCATCAAAGGTTCCTTAAACTATAGTTCTTTAAACAATCGCGGAGCTGTTTAGGACTTCAAAACATTGCTAAGGGATTTATTTTCTCTTTTCTCTCCTTAGTTCCTCCAAACATTGTGGAACTATTTAATTAATTGGTTTAAACATCACATGTTTCGGTCTCACAAAATAACTCAATCGTTCCTTAAAAGATCCTGGAAGCATTTCATTTCTGGAGCGCTTTAGTAAAATCCGACAGATTTGTTTCTCAAAAGGTTCTGCTTTTCAAAAAGGTATGGGAACTATTGAAGTTCTTAAAAGATTTTAAATCACTTAGCTGAAAGAAAAACAAGTATATCTGAAGAGCTTGAGTTAATTAAATGTTTCTGCATTTTTTTTTTCTCGCCGCAAGTTATTAATGACTCGAAATATTTTAAATATTTGATTTCTTTAAAAGGTAACAAAACTCCTTTTAAGTTTGGTTTCTTTAAAATGTTCTGGACCTGTTAAAGTCTTTAAATGATTGTAGATAATTTATTTTCTCCAAAGGATTTGAAACTTCAGGAACTATTTCATTTCTCAAATGATTTTGTGGTTCTTTAGTGTTTTAAAAGTGTTGGAATGGATTAGCTTCTCAAAGGTTCCTGGAATTATTTGTCAGTTTGGTTTATTATTGCAGTTTTAAATAATACATTATTTAAAAACTTGAAAGACAGAGAGAGAGAGAGAGAGAGAGAGAGAGAGGGATTTCTACAACAAGTTTATTTTTATGTTAGTAGAGCTTTAAGTGTGTCTTGGACTGATCTGATGATATCTGGTGTGTGTGTGTGTGTGTGTGTGTGTGTGTAGGAGAAAGCTGATCTTGGGGAGTTGAACTTCTCACTGTGTTACTTGCCGACAGCCGGCCGACTAACCGCCACCGTCATCAAGGCCACTAACCTCAAAGCCATGGACCTGACAGGCTTCTCAGGTGCACTCACACACACACACACACACACACACACACACACACTACAGTAGATAACATTAAAAGTGAGACCTGTCACAGCTGTACGACTTTTACTTTAAACTGTACGTTTAAAAGTAAAAGTCTGAACTTGAGCTCCTTTGGTGTACACGGTGTGAACGAGGTCCCGTCTGGGCAAAACTGCCTTCATCAGGAGGATTCTGTGTGGAGTAACAGCACTCTCATAAAGACACCTTTATAATGATGGACTCATAGCTATCAATATCACTGTCGCTAGCTAATATAATCAAAATAGGCTCGGTCTGTTCCGTCACCTTGTTTATGCTCGATTCGATCAGTCATATTAATATATAAAATATTATCCTGAAAAAAATAAAAAGACTTTCAAAATGAATAAAAAATTTCCAAAGGAAAAACATAATTAAAAGATTTTATTATGTTAATTAAACATTATTGAATCAAACTTTAGTATTAATTAACCTGCTTATTTTCATTACGACTTTATATAATTTTGTCCCGTGCGATTCTGCGTACTAAAAAGTGACTGGGTGAAGGACATCATTAGTTTAGATTTTAGAAACCTGATTCGATCCAGGTTCCATAGTGTGTCTGTGGGCGGGTATGGTGGGGGTGGGGGGGGGGGGGTATCAGAGACAGAAACAATCAGTGTCACTTAATTTGATTATTGCAGAAGAGTTCAGAGAGTAATGAAATAATGGATTGTCTCTGAGGATGTAATTAAGCACCGTCTCTCTCTCTCTCTCTCTCTGACAGAGATGACGTTCCCGCTATCTAGGCTAGTCTGATCATGCTAGCACGAACACTCTGACCCTTGTTACCGCTCTTAACGCCTCTTTCACTCCTCATCTCTTTTTTTTTCTTTTTTTTTGCTTTCTTTTCCTCAGTGAGTTTGTCTTTTTCTCTTCCTCTTCATTTCTTACTCTGTTCTTTTTAACACTTTTCTCTCTTCCTTTTTTTCTACCTTGGCATTTCTAAAGTGTCTCTTTCAGTTTTTTCTTCTTTTTAACATTCTCTATCTGTCCCTTTTCCCTTTCATTCTCTCTCTCTCTCTTTCTCTCTCGCTCTCTGTCTCTCAGACCCATACGTGAAGGCGTCCCTGGTGTGTGATGGACGCAGGTTGAAGAAGAGAAAGACATCCATTAAGAAGAACACGCTGAACCCCACCTACAACGAGGCTCTGGTGTTTGATATCCCTAACGAGAACATCGAGAGTGTCTCACTCATCATCGCTGTCATGGACTATGACTGGTATGAGTCTTAATCCTAATGGGGGCGGGGCTCTGCGTTACTTTTCCCACTATGTTTTCTTGCTTGAATACATTACGACTGAAGCTTAGTGTCATACCTCAATGTGGAAAACCGAGGTATGACTAACTCTAGTTCTATGTAACTTTTTATTTACAGTAGACCTCTGACTGGACTCTAAAACCTTTGCTTTTTATAGACATTTTAATGTTTTACAGAACTCTGTAGACCGCCAATAATGCTCTGTAGCTTAAAGAAGTTTTCTATAATTTTTAGAATTCCGTTGTACAGAACTCTATAGATTATTTGTTGGCTCAAAATGTTAACACAGTTATATAAAACTCTATAGACCTGCAGTATGCCTCTATAGAACTTTTGCTTTCTGATGGATGTTTCCTAGAATTTATATTGAGCTACTGTATATAGAACACAAAAGATCTGTAATAGGACTCTGTAGAACATTTCCTTTAAAATGTAAAATTTCACTAGAACTCCATAGAATGGCAATTGCACGGTATTAAAGTTTTATTTCAATGTATGTTTTTAATATAACTTTTGCTCAGTTGTAAAGAACTTGTGAAGACCCACAATAGGCCTTTGTATACCTTTTGTTTTAAGATTCATCTTCTATAAGAATGGTTGTGTGTTTTATAAACTCCTGCAATGGGATCCTGTCAAACTGTTGCTTCAAGATGCACATTCTATAGAAATTGATTCAGTTCAAAACAGCTCTATAGACCTCCACTTTTGCTTTGATGTGCGTGTACAGCATTTTTAGGAGAATTTTTTTCTCACTTCTACAGACCTGCAATAGGACTCTATAGAACATCTGGTATGATTGTGATGTTTTACAGAATAGAGTGAAACCTATAACTCGCAAACCTGTTACTTGGTTTGCGAGTGTTCCACAAGACGAGCAAAGATTTTTAATAAAGTTCGACTTGGAAAACAAACAAGTTCTGGTTTACGAGAACCAAGTATCATGTATCACCTATGCGCGTCTTGTTTTGATGGCAAGCGTCACATGATCACAACTGAGCCAATGGTTTTTCTCTTTCTTGCGCTGCAGAATTGTGGGTAATCGTTTCCCCTGCTGGGTCTTAGTGCGCGTCTCTCACTGGTATAATCAACATCTGTGCACATGTGTACTCTTTACTATAACACTGTGACCACATGGGTGTGCGTGAAACATATTTCATTTTGTGTCTGTATGTGTGTGTGTGTACAGCGCGCGTGTAAAGCAAAAGCAAGCCTCATTAGAGAGGTTAAAGATCCATTTTCTCTCTCTGCTCAAGCCTCAGCCTGCTCTTTGTGTCTGTGTATGCTCGCATCATTGGACACCGTGCCAAACACACACACACACACACACACGCACAGATTTGGAGAGATTTATTGTTTATTTTTCCAATAAAACAGTGTTTCGGTGTGTGCATGTCCATGTGTGAAAAGAGTGAAGGAAGGGTAGCTGTGTAGGATAAGAAGGGGGAGAGGGAAGAGATTCACATACATACACACACACACATACACAGCACCTGCGCGTACAAACGGAAACACTTATTTGTCAGGATTTTATTTTTTTACTTTTTTTTAAAGGTAAAGTGCAGGTTAATTTGTTTTATTTTTACTTTATATTTTGGTTTAATTATTTTCTCGTATTTATTTTTTTGGGCTGTGGAACGAATAATTTGAGTTTAGAGATCTTGTTTCTACTGTACACTCCACATGTGACACAAGAGCTTGACTTGTCCCTGTTAATAATTAAGAAATTGTTGCCCAGCATTTGATAGCTTATTAATTTTCTTTGATTCTCCATTCGCTGACTACTAAGTGCTGACCATGAAAACATTTAGAGGAATTAGTGTAAAGCCACTTGTTTGTTTTAAGTAAACTCTCTCACACCAGTCCTATTCCTTTCAAGCTGCTTTGTTAGTCTTTTGATTTTGATTCGTCCTGACCGAGTATTTTGAGGTAAACCTGGTGGAGATTGTGGCACCTATGCTGCTGTGGCCCAGGTTCTGTTCCTGCTCAGGTTAACCAATCCCACCTACTGGGGGTTTCACAAGTACATGGCACTGTTAGTGCTGGTCCCTATCCTGGATAAATGGAAAGTGGTGTGTCAGAAATGACTTCCAGCATCCTAACCCTAACTCTAACCCTCCCACATCACCAAACAACCTTTCCTTCTTTTAAGAACTATCGATTTTTTTTCCCGCCTGTACTGTATAACTTGGGCTTTAACTGCGGAGTTACTGCAAATTTTTAAAAACATATCTGAGGTACGTTTGTTACAACTGCTAAACAATCTTTAGTTGATTGTTGTTTAGGGGAAGGACATTAGCATCCGATCACTTTGACCTGTTCTCCGTTCTAGCTGATTAATTACGGTCGCTGGTTTAGCATCCTGTACGTATTCTACACACATTAATCTCATTGACTAAAGTGTGAATAGTCTAGGCAGTGACAAATGTTAGCATTAGCTTTGGTTTAATCTAAAGTAAAACTGCAACCTGAGGGAAAGGTGCGTTGGACTAGTGACAAATAGTCATGACGTCTTGGTCATTAATAACAGAGAAACAATTGCATTTAACATTAATAATTTGTGGTTATTCATAAATAGCTAATAGATACTGAAGGAATTTGTTAATTTATAATTCCAGAAGTGGTGGTGATAAGCTTCTGCTTCTCATAGTGTTGTCTATTCTGAATTCCTCTGGCATCAGTGTGTTTGTAAGCACTGTGTTGAACACGTGACCCTGTGCTCCAGCGTGTCCCGTTCACCCTGCTGAACGTCTGCCGTGCTTTGCATAAAGCCACACACCTCATGAATAAACATAAATTATGCTAACACTAATGGCTATAATGTCTGTGACACAGTGTAACCCAGACAGTGGTTGCCAGAGTCCACAGGGACCGCACTGTGTTTGTATGTGTGTGTCATTTGAATATTTTTCAGATGTCTCTTTGTATTGGTGTTCCTGCCAAATTATTACACATAAATATGAACATTTCACTTTGAGTTCTTGTCCTGTAAAGCTGTCCTTATCGGAAATAACCATAATTTCAAAAAATTCTCAACAAAACAGAGTTCACGTTCCAGTACAGCTCTTAAACATAATGCCATCCATTCAAGCGCACAGTAAACAACATATAACGCTGTTTTTCAGGGACCCCATCACTGTTTCACAAGGATTTCTCGTGCAATTTTGAGGCGACATCTCACGGGAGTATAACGCCAAAAACACCAAACCTGTGTATTTTTGCCATTATAAATTCAAAACACCAAACCTGTGTATTTTTGCCATTATAAATTCAAAACACCAAACCTGTGTGTTTGGATATTTTGTGTTTACATGGTATATTTGAGTCAACCCCTATCTCACCTACACGGTTTGACTCGCGGTGAGACACAGTGTTAGAAACCACGAGTGACCAACCAACATTCCGCAAGGTTCCACAGGGTCTGCAAGGACTGGGAAAAAAATACATGTTTAATTTTTTTTACAGGAAAGATTGGAAACGTCATCACTTTGCCAAAACTGCAAAAACTTGCTATGGATTACGATAAACCAATTATGGCCATTGCACAAAACAGATGCCACATAGGTGAGATAGAGGTGTAAGACCCGCTTTGTTGGACTTGTGCTCCTGGAGCGAAACTTAAGTCGGCAATTTACTGTCTTGAGTTGCAGTTCTCAAAACATATCTGCAGTTATGTCTCTCTATTCCAGAATGCATCCTTGTGTCCTTGTTATCTCTACAAGTCTCTCTAACGAACCATTAAGTGTAACTGTAGATTCTACTGAGATGCTCAGATCCTGGACAGTGCACCTCCTGTGTTCAGCTTGCACCTGCTCGGATAAGACAAGAGAGAGACATGAGTGTGAACGGGGTAGGTCCAGTGTGGTGCAGTTTTTCATTCAAACTACATAAGAGACACATCTGGTTCCGCTCGTTCAATCCATCCGTCTCGGTCTACAACAGATGATGATGAGTTGTATCAGGTGCTCTGACTCGTCGGGAATAAAAGCTTGCGGGCACGGCGGGTTTGCTGTAATCTCTGTGATGTATGAAATCTGGTGTCTGGAAACACAAAAGGGTTCACAAAAGAAGGAGGAAAAAAAAGATGTGGGATTAGCATAAACTTCCTGCATGTTTTTTTTATTGAAGTGGAGCAACAAAGCTAACTAGCTCCTAACACGAGGCTGAATTCCAAATCCCTCTTTAACCCCTGAGCAAGGGCACTACTTGGTGTGTGGACCAAGGGATTGTACCCACTACATGGTGCTCTAGGGCTGATATTCTAAAGTAATACATGGAAATATAAAGTAAATCTGGTAAGTTTCTCAGGACTGTCCACCTCTATAGTTTATTCTCCTTACCTTTTGGCTACATAACACTAGTAAGAATTTAAAAATTACTTTAACGTCCTGTTATTTACACTAACCCGTCGCTCGCTAACTGTCGCTCTCCCGCAATTCGAGGGAGGATATGTGTGGGCGGAGCAAAACAACTGGTTAAATATAGAAACAAATCAGAATCTGTTGATAATACATGGTGTCTGTGGGACTGTTGTATAAAAGCAATATCAGTATAAGATATTGCTCAGTTATACTGGATGTAGAGTGATGTGTGTAAATGTGAAGTGCTGAAGCTTTGCTACTGTATTACTCTTAGATAACTGAATTGACCACAAGAACGAACAGCAGACACAAAGCCCTTATTTGCATAATGCTTTGTACCTCCTTTACTTTGCATTTTCATGAAGCCTATTGTGTGTAAATCACACTGGTTTTCATGCACAGTTTATCCCTCTGAACATGCAAATTAGCATGCATTATTTGGCATCTTAATTAATTAGAGCCAGTGTTAATTGTTGTCATCTTTTGGGAATGCAAATTAAGATAACGTGTTAGGCTAGTATTCACTCAAGTAACACTCCTGGTATTAAGAGTCCAAAACCTACACTGCTGCATGACACGCTGTAGTTAAATCAGACTGTCAGGAGAATTGGCTTAATTTCAAGGTCAGAATCGTTAGTCACCAAGGCACGCCTTTGTTTCGGGAAACTCCGCCCACATGCCCAAATTCTGTACAACTTTCTCTTAATAGTGAGCAAGTCTGTAATTATGTCTTAGGTTTGAATACATGTGCGCAGCTTCAGTGTTAACTCCTCCCTTTGTGACCCTCAACCCTACATCCCAAAGACCTCGGTCAGCGTCCCTCCCTTCTCATTCCTGCTGTGTTCAATCAGTAAGAACACACAGTCTCACGTAAATGTGTGAAAAATGATAGAATTCTTTTAAGCACTGCATGCCTATTTTTAGAATCAAGTAATCTAGTTATAACAGTAACAAATTTATAGCTTAGGGAAGCAAAATTCTCTTTCCACACTCTTCACAAGAAAAAAAAAAGGTGCTGATCCATGCCAGTGTTTGTCTTGGGGATCTGCCGTACATTTACTGTGCATGTATCACCTGAAATTGTAAGCACTGGGTCTATTAAAAGATTTTATTAGGTACAAGTTATCATTGGGATCTAAAGATATACTTTAAAGAGGACTCATGCAAAATATATGTTATAGTCATGTTTAGACATTTAGTTTGGTCTCTATCCAGCATGAACATGCAAAAAAGTAAGTAAAAACATTCCCAGCAGTTTGTTCCTTTTTTAAATTGTTTGGTATCGGCCCAGGCTTAAACAAGCAAAAAGGAAAAGATATCACGCCAGAACGCATGATCTGAGCTGTATTTCTGCTGAATTATTGACTCTTATTAACTTGTTTAAAAAGGAGAATTATATGTGACAAGTATATGTGATTACAAAAACAAGGTTAGCAATGACAAATCTTCATCTCTACTATTCACAATGCTAATGTGCCATATCCAAAGCTACCCTAACCATGCTAAAGCAATATAATCCCCATTTCCAATGGGAGTTTCATTTTTAGAAATCATTTTTCACCAAAGTGTAATTTCACAAAAATAAGCTAGTGACCATATGTCTATAATAAAATAAAGGATAAGTGGAAGGACAGAGTTTGGATGGAGGGATGTTTGTCCTCAAACAAATCATTTAACTGATGGCCATCTATCTCTCGCTCTGTAATTTAATTCAATTCAAAATTTAAATTTTATGGTGCCTTTAACAATTGTCAATGTCGCAAAGCAGCTTTACACAATCAAAGTATTATTTAAAATTAAGAAGGTTAAGTCTGTATGGAATGTGAGTGCGCATTAATCAAAATGAGCAGTTTGTCCCTGGTGAGCAAGCCGAGGGTGACAGTGGCAAGGAAAAACTCCCTGAGATGATAATAGGAAAAAACCTGGAGAGGAACCAGACTCAACAGGGAACCCATCCTCATCTGGGTAAAATAGAAAGCAGGAATTGATCTGCATTCATACTGCGTGTTAGGTGGCAGGCAGTTCAGCTATAACAGTTGAGGTTAATTGATGTTGATATGGAGTCCAGGTAGTTATTGGAGACTCAGGTAGACTTATAGGAAATTCCAGTCTTGAACTTTCGAGCAACTGCAGCCAAGTCAAGTCCTCAGAGAAACAGCTGTCAACACCAGTCGAGGCCAGAACCGTCTTCATGGTAGAGAGAACCATCCCCAGACACCAGACGCATCCCAAAGAGACATACGGGGCATCCATGTGACGAGATCTCCAGCCAGAAGCGGGGCACCAGGATGGGTCAGACAGGTCCGGAGGGCAGAGGGAGTCTGGATCACTGGCAGCTCAGGAACGACATGTGTAGCTCGACAGAGAGAGAGGAAAGGAGAGAGAGGGGGAGAGACGGAGAAGAAAGAGGGGGGGAGAGAACAGAAGAGAGGAGATAAAAGTTAGGTATGGTCGCAATCACATAATGTATAATGTGAATGTATATTTAGTGTAGAGTGCAAGCAGAGACTCCAGCAGGACTAACTATGACATCATAACTAAAAGGGAGGAGCCAGAAGGAAACACAAACATGAGGGGGAACTGAGATGTAAAGCAAACAATTACCTCACCGTCAACAAACCTGAGTGATCAATGAGAGTGAGGAAGACAGCATCCAAACATACCAGTTCACCATAATACTCTACGTCCATGAGTCCCCCAGATCTGCTCCTTTACCTAAGGCTAATCTATTTATAAAAATGCTTGGCTAAATAAATAGGTTTTTAGCCTGGACTTAAACACTGAGACTGTGTCCCGAACACTATTTGAAAGACTATTCCATAACTTTGGGGCTTTGTAAGAAAAAGCTCCGCCCCCTGCTGTAGTTTCCATAATACGCGGTACTGACAAGCAGCCTGCATCCTTTGATCGAAGTAGGCGTGGCGGATCGTAAGACACTAGCAGTTCACTCAGGTACTGCGGCGCGAGACCATTTAATGCTTTATAAAAGTAGTATTTTAAAATTAATACCATGATCGAGACTGGCCTGGGCTCTGGATTGTCACCGATTAACTAGGCCTTTTCTGAGACTATGAGCTATACTACAATAAATGTTTCCGAGTGGGATGGACACCGTCCCGCCCTAACAGGCCAGTTTTGCCCTCAAAGGTCTTCCAATTGTCTATGAAGCCCACATTATTTTCAGAGCACCACCTAGACATCCGGCGGTTCAGCGACCATAACCTGCTGTGCTCCGGTTGGCTAGCCTTAGCGTTAGCTTTGGCTAAACGAGTATGCCGCCGAGTCGTCACCCACTCGCCCCGCTGTGAGGGCTCTAATGCCGGAGTCGGTGGCTGGGTATCTTTGCCTGTGACACCCAGACTGTCCGCTACAGGAATAACACTGCTCTTGAGCTCTCTATCCTTCTCTAAAGTCTGGATGCGCTCCTTTAGTGCTAATATCTTCTCCGTCAGAGTGCTCACTAACACACACCTATCACAAGTAAAGTTATCACTAATAACGGAGGAAGAATGTCTAAACATCCTGCACTCTACACACTTAACAAGGTGAATATTATTTATTATATCGTACCAGAGTAGAAGTTTAGTTGTTCTGAGCTGAATTCCGTTTGTTGTTCTTAGACGAAGAAACCCACGCATTCTCCAAAAAGTGCAAACAATGGGAAAAAGGCGAAGTCCAATAGTATAAAAAACGTGAAAAAAATCTAGTTGCTATTAATTAATATTATTATTGTATAAACGGAACAGCTATATAATTTAAACACTGATACAAACGCAAAACTTTCGTGGCAACAATACAAAAACAGAAAGCAAAAATTGTGATGTTAAAGGACTTGAATTGTGGAGAGTTAGTCCACTCTGTCCTCTGCAAAGGATTTTCACGGTAATCATTTACCCAGAAGACAATGTTTGTTTGCCCTCTGTCATTTTTCAACCTGTCTCTTTCCTCCTCATAATCCTAGGAGCAATTGAGTAATTGAGATTTCTCCGCCACTGTCTATGTTCTCTGTTCACCCTTTGCACTCTTTCTCATTTTGCTTTCTCTGTCTTTATCAGTATTGGCCATAATGAGGTGATTGGGATGTGTCGTGTGGGCAGTGATGCTGAAGGCCCCGGCAGAGAGCACTGGACGGCCATGTTGGCAAACCCCCGTAAGCCCATCGAGCACTGGCACCAGCTGGTGGAGGTATTACTGGTCCCCTGTACCTGCACAATAATGATTTCTTAAATTTGTACAGCCATATTTCTGCATCTCTGCTGATGTTGTTCTTAAAAATATTGTGTTTTCTTTTGCGCAGGAAAAATCTATTAACACGTATGTGTCAAAGACTGCTACAGCCTCGCCAAAACCGCACATTGTGGTGGACAGCCCTCACTCCGACTAGACACATGGGTACAGAAGCATGAACACTGACACTCACGCATGGCACCTTTTCAAATATTTGATTAAATTATATTTTAAGCCTCCAACAGATAAGCATCCATAAGAGCTTCACAACCTAAATGTTACTCACTGACCAAAACCAAGCTTCACAGGATGACAAAACTGAAGTGGCATTTTTAAAAACCTGGGACCTTTCTTTTTTATATGTTAGTAACATTGAGCATTTATGTACAGTCATTTGGAATAGTCCACCATGGAGAAGCCAGAATCTTGCTTTGCATGCACAGAAAGGCGTAGAAGGCGCACTGTTGTTGAAGACCTGTCTAGCTGAGCAGAAATGAGGTTTTGAAGATGAACAGTTTGGTGCAAATCCCAAATCGATGACTGAACTGTGGGGAAATTTGTACTTGAATCTTTCTGCAGAAGACAAGAGTGAAGTTCCAGAGAAGAGGAATCATATTCTAGAACTTTTGGAGGTCATGAACTAGATTAGCAGCAACAGCTGCATCCTGATGCTCTGTAGAGGAGATATGACAGATGAAATAAGGTGAAAACCTGCCTGCAAATAAATAGAGCAGCTGGAAAAATACAAGCTCAAACCAAGCTTCTCAGATCCTGTATACTGTATGACAGAGGCTTGGTGGTGGATTATTTGGTTTTGCTATTTTTTTTTACAGCATCAAGTTTTAGTTCTTTTTAACCAACTAAACAAATAAAAAAAAATTGTTTTTGGTTGTTTCTATGACCAAAATAATAATAACATGCTGATTTTAAGAGTTTTAAATTTTTGCAGTTCCCAAATTTTCCGGTAGTAGTAAAATTTACACATTATAAAAGTAGTGATAACTTTCGTTCTATCTGATGTATCCAAAAACCTTAATACACAGTTCGATGTTTACAGCCTCCCAGGTAACACACACCAGCAAGGATTCCATATAAGCACATATATCGTTCTTTATTTGTGCCGCTTGGGTTTAAAGGGTGTTAAAGGTAATCTGATATGTTGTAAGGACAAGAAGAATAAGAAGGAGAAGAAAGGACAGTGTAGCAATAATACAAACACCTACCAATCCTACCTTGAAGCATGGATATGCTCAGTTTGATCATCTCACTACAGGAGTTCCCCAAGAATCAATTCTTCGTCTGATCTTGTGTTCCTGTTTACACTAAAATCCCTGGGTTTGGCCATGATCCAATGATGACACACAACTTAAATTATTGATAATTCTAAGAAAAGCAATTGCCTTTCTGAAGTCACGTCGTAGCTGATGATCCATCATCCTAAACCCGATCTCAGAATAAAAAATCTTTCCTTAATTTTCGTGGCTGCTTCCCAAAATGAGTTCATAGATCATATATTCAGTATCAAAACTCAATTTTAATTGAGATGTAAACCTAGAACAAGAACTCATCCTAGATCGGGATTATTCCTCCAAAGGTTTTCAATGGAAATACATTTATCTCCAGGAAGTGTGCTGAAGAATGCATAGTGATGTTTGTTTCAATAAGTAGAAACATCGTGGATGATGAGGAGGAGAGTTTTGGCATATGGTCCTTTATCTGAGGAGTCCCACATTCTTGAACGATTTGCCGAACTTTGCCAAATTTAAATTCTTGACAGTTCTTGGTTGTTTGACTTTTAAAGTAACATGTTTGTAATCCCTTATGAATTGACTATGAATTACCTGTAATTTTAAGATGTGCCTACAAATCACCTAGTTAAACCTACTAAGAACTCAGAACTGTATAATAACTGAATTCTAAGAAAGTCTAAGAACTGATCAACAACTGTCTAAGAACAGTTAGTCTGTCTAAGGACTAAGACCCGACCAAGTACGGTCTAAGAACTGACCAAGAACTGTGTAAGAACTGTGTAAGAACTGTCCTAATTTACCTACCAACGGTTACCAAAAGTACCTACTACACCTCATCATTTGAATTGTCATGGTCATAAATCTTTTGCCCAGTTAGCATTTCTCCTTATCTATCTTTCTCTTCCTCTTTATACATCTATACCTCCTTTCTCTATCCTTTACTTTTCCTTCCATTTCCTTCACATTCTTCTTTTTTATTTCTACTTTTGTCTCATTATTTTAGTATTCTCTCTGTCTTCTTTTGATATCACTGTTAATCTTTCATTTCTCAGTCTTGTTTTTTTCTCCGCAGGTCTGCATTGCCGTTGCTCAAGACATTCATCTTTTCCCTCATCTGTGAATAAATCTCTCCATCAATTGAAAGAAGTGAAAAACAGACACTGCTACAAACTTTTCACAGCACACACACACACACACACACACACCAAGTAGTCTATAGACCCACTATACACACACACACACACACACAAACACACGAGCAGGTACACACACCTCAATGGAAGGCGTGGTCAGCAGGTGTGACATCACACACATGTTGGTTTATTCAGGGGTAAACAAACACATGATGCACATTCCCAAATCTAAAGATCTGAAAATCTACAAAATATGTTTATTTAGTTATTTAAGACTGAGTGGGAAAAAAAGAGATTTTTAAAAAGGAGCCGTAGCTGTAATTTCACTATGGACTATTAGGGTGTGTGTGTGTGTGTGTGTTTAGCCAAAAAAAAAAAAAAAAAAAAAGGCTGTAGTAAATCACTAGAGTCAGTTTTCACAGGGACGGAAAAAAACCCTCTCGAGAGGAGGACTACTTTTGTCTCGTGTCAGGAGGATGGAAAACCAGGACAGACCGTCGGCTGAAAGCATGCTGCGCATTCTCCAAATGCGTCCTCCTCTCATGCAACAGAGAAAAAACAAATATAACAACGAGCTTTTTATTTTTCTATCCATCTAGCCATCCACCCTTTCAACTGTTTCGTTGATTCATGAATCTTTTTGTAGAACTGCTTGGAGTGATGATGATGATGATGATGATGATAATGAAGACGGGACAACTTTAAGTGAAAATTTCTGGAAAAAAACTAGCGAATAAGACAATAAATTGGAGGACCCTAACCTGGGGACTGAGCGCACTTTAGCGATGGACAAGTACCTTTTTTTGGAAAGGAAAGGATTCTGCCATAGTCTTTTATTTTTATACCATTCCCCCATTTTTGACACGCCTGCATTTCCTCGGAGGGACGCGCGCATTTCCGTGATCCTTTGACCTACCTGTTTGTTGGAGTGTTTTACTTCTTGGAGTTCGTTTTCTGCTTGCGTGTACTCCTGTGTGTCTGTTCTGTCCGTCACCGTGCTCCTGTGTATGACATGTTCTGGCGCCTGACCTCTATCCCTCTAACTCTCTAATCCTAGAAACTCTGTCCTGAACCTGTAGCCCTGCCCACTGGCACTAGCTCCTCCCACAGCAGCTCTTGTTAAAACGAAATGTGTCTTCTGTCCTGTGTCTTAGAAGATCGATTTCTTTGTGCTCTTTGTGTCTGAAGCCGGCGGCTACGAGGAAGGATTAAGAAAAAAAAAGAAAAAAAAAGAAACGTCAGTTACGTTTTGTTTTTCCTTTAATTCAGGGTTATGTTATTATGTTATTTTTTGCCTGAGTGTGCTGTTTTGTTTGTGAAAAACGTTGTTTACGTAAGTAGAGCTGGGCGATAAGTCTCAATTGTCTCTGATATCATTTCATTATGTGTAATATCCATATGAGAAGAACCAGCCAATCAGAACAAAAATGCAGCAACCAATGAAAACAGAGAGGAGGCGGGGCTTTATAATCATACTGCTTATAATATCATTAATAAACAAATCATCTCTAGTTTTGAAATTAATTGACTATCTATCTATCTATCTATCTATCTATCTATCTATCTATCTATCTATCTATCCAGCTCTTTCTCTCTACCTCTTCCTTTTCTCCACCTCTGACCTATTTTACACACTTTCTCTCTTTGCTTGCCTTATCCTCTCTCTCTCTCTCTCTCTTCATATTATATTTATCTCCTCTCTCTCTCTCTCTCTCTCTCTCTTCATATTATATTTATCTCCCCTCTCATGTCTGCTAATATATTCTGTTTTTATTGCAGTATTTGTATTTATCCCTGTCTCCCTCTTTCTCTCTCCTCTTCCTTTTTTACATCATCTCTTCATTTTTTTACTCACTATTGCTCTCTTCTCCACCCTCTTCTGTCTCTCACGCACCTTCTCTTTTTTGCTCTTCACCATCCTGTCTCAATATCTTGTTCTCATTTTTTTCTATTCCTTTTTTGCAACCTTTTTTACTTTTTTTTACATCTCGTTCACTTCACCTCTCTCTCTCTCTCTCTCTCTCTCTGTCCTCAGGTCTGCATCATTACTTCTCATCTCTTCCCATGTAAATATAATTAGGATGTAATTTCACAATAGGGGTGTGTATGTGTGTGTGTGTGTGTGTATGTGTGTGTATCATGTAGGAGGTGGGGCTTTTCATAGTTTATGTACCTTAAATAAACAAATCAGTTTCTCAGTGTTTTGGGAAATAAACTGAAACACAAAACTATCCTTAAATAATCGTTACTTGAGATTACATTATTTAATTTTATTTTATTTTTATCGTCCAGCTCTAATCATTACAATCACGAGATAGAGACAGATGGGACTTCACCTCTCATCTTCACCTCTCCTGGTCATATTACCTCCCTTGCTGCACACCATCACTCACATACTGTATGTTCAGGTCAATTACTGCTACGTTAGCCAGCAACCCTAATCAATGTCCACTTTTCACTAGAGACTGATGTTGCTAATAAATAATGAAAGTTTATAAAGCTTTCAGAACGTAACATTATCAGAACAAAACATACCCTTTCTTTGGTTTCTCCATTTTACAAAAATATATTTTTTGAGGAAACTAGATTGAGCATAACATACCAGTAGTCTATAATACTAAGTAGTATGTAATAGGCAATAATACATCATGTGTTACATCAAGTGCAAAAGGTGCAGGCTGGTTATTAGTACCTAATATAATAACAAAACTAAGGCTAAGTGGCCTTCCTCACATCCTGAGCTGTTTGTGAGAGCACCAAAACGGAAATTCTTGAGGGTTCTTGGTAGATTGACTCTAAGCTCATCTATGGCTTAGCTATTAGCAACATTAGCTATTTTCTAAATAAATACATAGATAGATAGCATTTAATTGTAGATTGTCACAAAAAGGTGATTTCTTGAAGAAGAAAAAAAACTAGCTTGACTCGACCTTTGGATTAACGAGGATTATAATGTTATCTGTGTCTCTTTTGTTTGAATTGATTTCCTCAATTTATAAAAGACATGGCTGTGTGTGTGTGTGTGTGTGTGTGAGAGAGAGAGAGATCATATATCAGTCCTTGTCACACTCCAACATGGGCTTGATGCTCTGCAGTGGCGTCATTTCCTGTCTCTGTTTCTGTCTCAACTTCTTTAATATCTTTAATATCTTTTAGGAATTCACTCGAGCGAGTTCTGATCATCGTTAAAACGTTAAAGGAGAGTCGCTAGGACACAAGACGCTAGGGATTCTAGCTAGCGAGATTAATTCACATCGCTCTTATGTCTTTCTTGCTATCATTTTTTACCTTTTCAATTTTTTTCCTTTTTCTCTCTTGTTCTCTAATTCAATTTAAATGCAATGTCATAACTCATCTCTTTCTCTCTCTGTCTCTCTCATCTTCTTTTATTCTCTATTTGCTTCTCCCTGTCTCCGGGTCCATCCTTATCTATCTATCTATCTATCTATCTATCTATCTATCTATCTATCTATCTATCTATCTATCTATCTATCTATCTTCCATTTCATCTAGTTCTGTCTCTTTGATGTCTCTTTTATCTCACTTGAAATCTCTCTCTCTCTTTTTTTGATCTATATCTCATTTTATGTCTCTTTCTTTAATACAGTCACTTCCATTTTTTCCTCCCATTCTCTCTTATTGTATATTTTGTTTTTTTATCTATTGGTATTTATCATTTTTATCTATCTATCTATCTATCTATCTATCTATCTATCTATCTATCTATCTATCTATCTATCTATCTATATTTTCTCACTGTATCTTTCTAAATGTCTTAATTTCTATCTTGCTCTTAATCATGCATTCATCCTTTTGCTTATTGTTTTATCTCTCATCATATCTTTATCTTTTTCTTATTGTACTCTCTCTCTCTCGTTCTCTCTCGTTCTCTCTCTCTCTGTGATGTATTGCAGTTATTAATCTTCTCCCCATTCTGACCTCACCTCACTCCTGAGCTGCGCACTATCCCTCCTCACCTTTTTGTCCTTGTCTCGTCTCTGTCTCGTCTCTGTCTCGTCCCTCTGGGTGTCAGTGCTGTTCTGGGTGACCCTGGGAGGGGGGAGGGGTGAACAGTGTTTTTTGCATGCCTATATTAACATGGATGATGTCAAACTCGATGCAATGATAGATCACTGAGACTAAATGAATCAATTGATGCTGAAAAAGAATAAGAAAAAAAAAACAGACAAAGCCGATCACGAACTCGGCACTAAGTGCTGGAGAGTAACGGTGTGTATACTCTATCTCTCTTTCCAGTCTCTGTTTCTGTTTGTCTATCTGTTTCCTTTGAGAAATGTTTTACTTTTTTATGGGTTTCGATATAAAGATGAGATTTTAAGAAAATGCAACGATATCAGGGCAAAAAAAATAAAATAACATAATGATGGTGATTTGGTTTGACGGTGGTCAAAATAAAAGATATGTACCAAAATGTGTGTGTATGTGTGTGTGTCTGCTCGTGCTAGAAAACTAAGGAAATTATACAGAAAGACTCATAAATCAAATGCACTTCCTGTTTAGTTGACCTTTAACCCTAAAAAATTAGCAAAGTTTGGAAGTTAATAAAAATAAAATTGTGGGATGTGTGAGCACTTCTTGATGAAAACCAAAGCTTATTTTTCTTTTTATTTTAAAGAAAAACGTGTACTTATTAAATGCATGTTTTTTGTTCCTTGCAAGTGGTTCTCCAAGTACAGCGGGACCTCGACATATGAATTTAATCCATTACAGAGGCACGTTTTTAAGGCGTAATTTCGTATTGTGAAATGCATTGTTCCATAGAAAATAATGTAAATGCAGATAATCCGTTCCAGCCACCCGTAAATATTCCCAATATTACCAATTTCCAACACTTTAATCATATTTGAAATAAATAAACATTAAATCTCACTTAAGCTCACTTTAGCTTTAAAAACCAAACTGAAAGCGACTCCTTTTTATTCTTGCTACTGTACTTAATAACATTCTTGTGACCCATGGTGCTGTGTCTTCACTAAATCTTACCAAAAAATGCACAAAAAAAAAACCTCACAAAAAAATATAGACTTGCTTCGCTTGCCTTTCCACTGACTTGATTTCATTTTCAGCTCCAACTTTTTATTTAGCTTTAATTCCTTCTGGGTCATCTAGGTAAGACTCCACAAACACTCTTTAAATTAGGACGTGTCCTGAACGACTTCCTGTACACTCTCTTCGTGCCCTACATTGGGTCTAACCTGATCCTGTTCCACCCACAGAGCAGAGGACACAATCTGGCATCGGTTTATAAAACTTGCTCTTAAATGCTTCTGTGAACGAAGTGTTTTACTTTTATTATAGTAGCTGCTGTATAAACTCTTATAATAAAGGTCGACTGAGGAGGATAGAAAGAGGAGTGTCTTCAAAGGGAAGAATAGACGACGGGGTGGATGAAGAGCTCAGGAGAAGATGAAACATGGAGGAGGAGGAGAAACAGGGACAAGGGGGAGAAGTACGAATGGAGGTGTGTGTGTGTGTGTGTGTGTGTGTGTGTGTGTGTGTGTGTGTGTGTGTGTGTGTGGAGCAGCTGCATTCCCACTGGCACACTGAGAGCACACACTGCACCAAGGTGATGACATGGCACTTATCACTACCTTACACACACACACATACATACACACACACCTCAACACACCTACAAACATAAAAACACACACATACTACATATATAAATACATTCTCTCCATATACATAAACACAAAAACACACAAACGAGGCCATACATGTAGACACATACACACAAGGGGCTGGGCCTGCTACAGTCTCCATGGTAACATTTCCTGAGTGCAAAAAAAAAAAAAAAAATCATTTAGTCGGAAAGACACTACGCTCCAGTTCAGTGAGCTGTGAGAGAGAGAGAGAGAGAGAGAGAGAGAGAGAGAGGGATGAAGGGAAATGGAAATACAAAGATACATAAATTAATGAATTAATATAAATAAAATTGATAAATGAAGAGAAACAAAGGTAGTGATGAAGAGAGAGAGAGAGGACAGAAGATATAAAAGAAAGAGAGAGAGAAAGAAAGAAATAGACACAAAAAGTGAAATACATGGAGACAGGGATGAGAGACACTGACAGACAGAAAGACACATCAAGAGAGAATACAGGACATAAAAGAGAGAGACATAGAAGGAGATAAAAAAGAGAGAGATGGAAAAGAGAAATAGAGTTAGAGAAATTAAGATGGAAAACCAAACAGATAAACAGCAAAAAGAGAGAAGGAGGGATGATGAGTGCGAGATAAAGCTTTAGCCGAGATCAGGGAGTGTGTAAACGGCTCCGCCTCTCGCTCCGCCCATGCTACCTTACACACACCTTCAGAAAGAAAATTACCGTAAATAACAGAAAAGCGTAAAAATGGAAACCATTTATGAACAGAAACACAAGCGGACATGATAAGAACCGGACAGTAACACAACCACAACCGTAACCCAGGAGAAACTGAACCCATTTTAAAGTTACACAATTGTTAATTCAGTTAACAGTTCCATGAAGAGTGGCAATATTTATGAAGATAATGCAAAAATATACAGACATCCAAAAATAATTAATATACAATAAATTAATATTCAAATAATTGACATATTCATTGAAGTCACTCATTTAATTTTGTATATTTTTGTGTCATTCCCATAAATATTGGCATACACAAGAATGATGAGGCATAAATAATGTTTTCTAACCCATTGAGCATGAGGAACAGTTTTATTGTTATCTTCAGTCCCACTGACCCAGTTACTGGTGTGTGTGTGTGTGTGTGTGTGTGTGTGTGTGTGTGTGTGTGTGTGTGTGTGTGTGCGCGCGCATGTTTATGGCCGGATAGCCTGTTGTGACCGAGCTCCAGATGGTTCCTATCTCGCGGCAGGGTAGTGGGCAATGAATTTGTGTGCGTGTGTGTGTGTGTGTGTGTGTGTATTTTAGGAAATAATACCTGAACAAAAAAATGCAGATATGCACAAATAAACAAACAATAATCCATATACAACACACTTGATGAATCCTATATGAAAGGCTACATATATTCTAAATACAGAAAAGGTGTCTTTCATACAGATTGGCCCTCTAAAGAAAGAAAAAATAAATTAAAGAAAGAGTTGATTTATGTACCATGAACTAATCCTGTTCCTAGAACAACTCATAGTTTGGTAGAGAACCTATGATGGGGAGAAGAATAATTAGAAGAGCAACAAAGAGGTCAAGAGTAGCAATAAATTTAACATGATGCTTGGCCATCATAACCACCACCATACTTCACAGTGAGCATGTTGTACTTGACTCCAATCACCAAATTATCCATCCATCCATTATCTATACCAATTTCATCCTGTGTAGTGTCAAAGCGGGCCTGCAGTCTTTCCCTGGGTACTTAAGGGACCAGGTATGGTACACCCTGGAAAGGGTGACAAGCCCAAGCACAGCCATTCAATCAGTCATTAAGGGCATTTATATTTTTAAAATAATTTAAAAATATAAATCAGCATACAGTGCATGTCTTTGGACTGTAGGAGGAAACCTGAGGACCCGGAGGAAACCCACCAAAAATGGGGAGAACATGCTTATTCCACACACAGACCATGAAAGACCATGTGAGAATTAATTCCCAAACCCTGGAGATGTGAGGCGACTACAGTGCTAACCACTGAACCACCATGCTGTCTTTATTGAATTCTGGATAAAATGGGGTGATTATCTGTGCAACTGTTTCATTTGCAAATACTTTTGCGAAAAATATAAACTTTCCCATTGACTTCAGTACTAGTGTGGTAAGGCTTTGTGGAGGGGGAACTCCAGGGAGGCAGCAGGACCAGACTGCATTTTAAATTTGGTTTACAGATGCTCCCCTAGCTATCCTTAGCTAGCACCAGGATTTATGGCCACTTCAACCCATCTCTGGAGCTATCAATAATCTCTGCTTGCTTCAAATATTGCGTCATAATTCCTGTCCTGAAGGAATCTCACCTGCCCCAATGAGTATCGCCCTGTAGCCCTGACCTCATATGTGATAAAGTGCTTTGAACAGCTGGTGGGACTTCATTACCTCTTCATTACCTGACATCTTAGAGATTAAATGCCTGGAGATAATAGTGAACATCAGCACAAAGAACAACTGGACTAGACTGGAGATTGTGGAGTGCTTTCAGTACCTTAGTAGTCACATCAAGCATAATCTGATATGTAGTAGGAGACCAATTTCACATTATTTTCATGACCCAGGTCCTATTAAACTTATCGCTATCACTTTGAAAATGTTAATGGTAACTATCCATGCTAAAGTTTGGTGATCCACATGGTTCTGTTTTAGGCCCACTGCTATTTTCTCTCTATATGCTTTGCCTGGGTAATAGTGGGCACATCTGTTGTCGATGTGGATGAGGCCACCTGGATATCGCACTCTTGCTCACCTTATATCAGACGAGGCAGAGTGAATCTCCGCAACCTTTGGCCTCTGGGTCAAACATCCTGATGAACGGAACCTGGCCAAAATTGCCCTGGTAAATGCCAGGTCAATAGTAATTAAGACTTTCCTACTGAATAATTCCTTCACGTCTCACGGAATTACCTGTTAATGTTTAACGACTTGGATGAGAGTTGGTGTGTGTAGTGCACTTACTGAATTGAACTGACTTTTTAAACAATTTGGGAGGAATTATACCTAAATAGGATATGGTACTAATTGTTGGTGATTTTAATATTCATATCTGTTGTCCTAAAAAAGCTTTTTAAAGCTTATTGATTCTTTTAACCTTGTACAGTTTGTGTCAGGTCCTACATAGGAGCAGGGAGACACATTAGATCTTGTTTTATCCTGTGGGCTTCAGTCAATAATATGGAGATATGTGATGCACTGTTTTTATGAGTACATATCTGTTGTGTTTGAAGTCCCTGTCAAATCGCTAAACAGTATGTACCTGCACTGTGCTGTTGTTCTTTTAATTCTTTTAGTGGTCTACAATTCTATGCTGCTTTTAGTAATACTCCTGAGTAATTTTTAGACGCTTCTAATTGTTTGAATGTTTATGGGTTAATATCGTTATTCAATGTAACCTGCCATAATATTGTGGAAAGTGTAGCACCTTTCAGAACCTCGTGCTTTAAACCTGAACCTGCACCCTAGATAAATGACACCATTTGTGCTGCCAGGCGTGGGTGTAGAAAAGCTGAGCGAATGTGGAAAAAAAGACAAGTTACATGTGTCCTTTAAAATTGTGAAGAAAGGCCTACATGTAGGTGTCTGTTAAAGCTGAGAAGACTAAATATCTTTCAGGCAAACAACTGTACCAGACAACGTGTTCTTTTTAGAACTGTTAATGCTGTTTTAAACCCACCAAAAATATAATTCTAATTTTATTTGTCATATACACAGTCTGATACGAAATGCCATGACCATGACAGGTCCTGCGTGATGTGAACACAGAGGTATCAGAAGCTGTCCACTCTCTCCAGTGGGCTCTCGTTGATGATTGGAGTCTGGTAGTTCCTCTCCTGCTTTGTACTTGAGTCCACTATCATCTCCTTTGTCTCGCTGACATTAAGAAGGAGGGTGTTCCTCTGGCACCAGTTCTCCAGATTCCTAATCTCCTTCAGGTAGGCAGTCTTATCGTTGTCAGAGATCAGGCCCACCACGACAGTGTGGTCAGCAAACTTGATAATGGTGATGGAGTTGGTAGTAGCTACTCAGTCATATGTGTACAGAAGGGGGCTCATACCACAACCCTGGGGGGGGGCTCCAGAAGAATATTTGCCATATGGTATGTTTATTCTGTCCCACCGATGTTATCCCTCCCTGTGGTATGAAGAGATCCTTCATCCTTCATCCAGTCTTACTTGGATGCACATGGCAATCTTGAGGTGTTTCAAACTGGTTTTAAAACTCTCCACAGCACTGACTACGCCCTTAAAAGTTTTAAATAACCTCTAAATAACTACCAATTCAGAGATTTTTGCCTTCGTCTGCTTTTGGATTTTACAGCTGCATTTGACACTATGGATCATTCCACTTATATATTGTCTGCAGCACAGAGTTGGCATTACTTGTTCTGCCCTGGAGTGACAGATAAGTTTTTTGTTGGTCTTTGTATCCTCCTCAGCATTTGGGGTCCCACAAGGGTCTATTCTTAGACCTTATTATGAAAAAGTACAAAATGTCTTTTCACTGTTTTGCAGATGGTATTCATCTTCTTTTGAAATAAAGGGATACAAACAGTTTAACACCACTTTTGGAATGCCTGGAGGATGTCAAAGCGTGGATGGCTGTAAATTTTCTTAAAGAGAGTAAAACTGAAGGCCTGGTGTATCCAGTGGAGCATGTGTTGATCCTTTCACTGAGATATGTTTCCTTGAATCATATGTAAAGCCAAATAAAACGTTAGAGTACTTGGATTACTTCTTTGATGTCCGCCATTTAAGTACTAAGTTATTTACAGTAGTTATATGTCAAAAAATTTAATCTGTTATCCAGACAATTGATGTAATCCGTCAGCCAGACAGCAGACGGATTACATCAGTGTGTGTGTGAAAGTCGTCTTACAAGCGACTTTCACACACAGTCGTCTTACAAGCCCCGCCCCCGATAACCTGCCCCCCATCTGTTATTCCTGCTGTTAGGTGTTGACAGATTATTGGCCAAACTGATATTAGAATATTATAAAGATCTTAATTAAAACATCATGCATGAGGAATCACAAAGGAGTTTTCATTTTCTTCAATGGAAAAGCACTCTAATTAGATACTTTTATCAGAAGGTAACGCTGTAATGTAACTGATTACTTTTTAATGACAATAATTTTGTAATGTAATTAGTTACTTTAAAAAGTAACGGCCCCCAACACTGGTGTTGGCCACGCCTGACATGGTTGCAATTGTACTCCGTGTGCAGTTCAGGGTCAAGTTTAAGGTATTGTTATATCAATAGCCTACAAAGGCCTGAATAATCTAGCACCAACATATATTTATGACCTTTTAAAGCTATACAGTCCAGAACAGTCTCTTAGATCTAGTGATCAGCCTTTACTTACAGTTTCTAAATCTAGGTTGAATAGTCGTAGCGATCGTGCCTTTTCAATAGCCGCCCCTAAACTTCGGAATGAGCTGCCACAGTACATGAACACAGACAGGCCCTTACTCTTACTCTTACAGGCCTTTTTATACTCTTTGGCATTTAATACAAAGTGATAAGGCATTCCTATTATTTGCTTATTTTATACAATAAGGCTAAACTTTTTATTGTTGTATAAATGTAAATGTGCTATAAAAATAAAATTGACTTTGACTAACATAATTTGTAAGCATGGTAATAATTTTCATTGTTATTCTGATTACACATACTGTAGTTAACCAGTATGTCTCAGCAAAGTGAGAGGAGAAAAGCTAACACTGGATGGCCTTTCTGTTTCATCATTCATGCAGGCGTAAAAGATCTTGACCTGATCATTGATTCCAGACTTTCATTTAAAGCTCATGTAGATAATATTTATATTATATCATTTTTTCATGTCAAACATATTGCTAAGTTAAAATAATATTGACATATAAAGCACTGAATGGTCTTGGCAAGAGTATCTGCATGAACCACTGGTATTTTATGGTCTTTTATCAAAAGGTGCAGGCTATTTTTTTAATGCATCATATAATGAGATATACAACAGTCTTTCTCTTACAAATAGAACACACAACTATAAGATGGATTGATTTATGGACAAATTATCTGGTATCACCCAAATGAGTACTGTAAATGTTCCCTTTAAGTCTGGGTCCTCTCAGGGGTTCTTCCTCATATTTTAGGGAGTTTTTTCCAGCTGCTCATTAGGGATAAACACAGAGGACTCTAGATAGGGTACACCCTGGACAGCACAAGCACACACTTATGCATTACAGGGAACTTAAGAACACCTATTAGCCCAATCTGAATGTCTTTGGACTGTGGGGGAAAACCAGAGTGCCTTGATCCGGAATTGTGAGGTCAAAGGGCTAACCATTACACCACCATGCAGACTAAGCAAACTGATAAAGCTATATTCACAATGTTTATTCCTGCAAAGTTGCTTTGTGACAATAAACACAGGACATTTGTGACATTGTTAAAAGTGCTATTCACATAAAATTAAATTTTACTGACTTAAATGGTCCTGTCACGTTAACATAGTGGTAAGGAAGGCCCATTTACCTCGTTTCCACCTTAGATGTTTCCACCACTTTAGACTGCCTTCTCTGATGTTAAGAAACTTTTACACCTGCTCCACCGAGAGCATCCTCATCACAGCTTGGTCTGGGAACAACACCAAACTGCATAAACAGGCTCTCCAGAGATCAGTGAGACCAGCTGAAGACACCATCAACTCATCAGTCAGCACACTGAGCTCCCTTACCTGACCGTTATCTAGTAAGTAATGCTGGACACATCCTAATTTGGGTCATAACAGATAGCAGGAATTCTATGCTGACATACTGTGTTAGGCAGCTGGAAGTTTAATATAATAGAAGATGTCTAAGTTCCCAGTTCAGCACCAGGATGAGTCAGATAGGTGCAGATGGGGTCTGGATCGCTGGGAGCTCAGGAGCAGCATGTGTAGATCTAAACCATCATGAAGCAGAATCTAGCTGGAGGTGGTCCTTCGCTGGATGCCTAAGGATTCTCGCAGGGATGGCCTCTGCCTACTGAACAGCCACAATCACCAGACACCATGGGATGGGTAGAAAAGGAAAGAACGGGTGGAAAATAGTTGGCGTAGCTGCCATTCAGTATATTAGCAGCACTAGATGAGAGTGTGCATTTAAATGTACTGGAGTATGAGGTTATGGGATGAGTTACGTGTATGCCAGAATAAAGAGATGCGTCTTGAGTCTACTTTTTGTTACACTTGTCTCTGGTCTAGGGTCAGAGAGGAGGTAACAAAGAAATCGACAGAGGCAAACTCTTAGGGAAAAAAAAAAAGCAATATCAAACAAATTAACTGTTTCTTCCCAGTCCCAGCACTCCAGCAAAAGACCACACTAACTTGGTAAATAACAAAAGAGAGTTTTATTTAAGAAGTTCAATGATGAAGGGGAGCAAATCATACTTCAAGAGGGGAACCAGGCCAAAATAACAAACATAACAGAGCTAACTTAACAGAGGGACACTATCTAGTCTCACAAAGAAATTAAAACAAACACCACAAGTCTTACCTTACTCCCTTTCTAACCAAAAACAGGAGAAAACTTGGGTCAAAAACAAATGGCGTCCACCTCCCTACTGCTCCAACAAAGTAAACCAGTTTAATATTATAAAGAGAAGTCTTAGATTTTTGGCAATCTTTGGTAAGGTCATACAGAGTGAAATTACAACAAGGACACTACAACACCTCTAGAAGTCCCAACGCAGGGGAACACACAAACAACAAACCAACCACTAGCACGCACACTAAGCTCAGGGGCAGGAGAAGAAACAGTCTCTGGTGGCGGGGCAGCACAGAGTAGGCAGGGGAGCGCTTCACACAAAGTCTCCAGCTTTATTTCCAAAGTCTCTTCTTCAGTAGCCAATCAGGAATCAGGACAAGCCAATGGTGGATGATGGCAATTACCAACAGCTGAACTTCATTAAGCTTTGCAGTAAGGTGGACGAGAGAAAAGAGAATGAGAAAAAACCAAAACACGGCAAAACTCAGATTACATACACACAATATTACAAATAAAAATAATTACGTCTTGGAACGTAACATTTTAAACTGGGAGACTGTGTCTGAGCCCCAAACACTGTCTGGAAAACTATTCCAAAGCTTAGGAGCTAGACATGAAAACACTCTACCCGATTTTGTGGACTTTGATATTATATCAATATATATATGATTCCGGGAATTATTAAAAAATCCAGAGTTTTGTGATCTTAAGAAGCATGGTGGTTTATAGCGTATCAGAAGACTGGTTAGGTATGTGGGAGCTAAACCATTTAAAGCCTTGTACGTAAGTAATGCTAGTTTGTAATCATTTCTAAACTGAACAGGTAGCCAGTGCAGGGATGATGATATTGGGGTTATATGATCATATTTTCTGGATCTAGTGAGAACCCTGGCGGCTGCATTTTGGACTAACTGAAGCTTGTTTATTGAGGATGCAGGACAACCACCTAGTAATGCATTACAATAGTCCAGTCTGGAGGTCATGAATGCATGAACTAGCTTTTCTGCATCATATATATAGAATGTTCCTAAGCTTGGCAATATTTCTAACTGAAGGACCAAAACATCCCAAAACTAGCTCTTTTAGACACTGAAGGAAGAAGGAAGAGCTTCAACCAGGACAATACCCTGGACTATTTATACACACAGACATACTGTAGATACAGACCCTGAATTTGTATGACACCCACACCCCATATATTTCTGTTAATGTGTGAGGGTGTAAAAACCTATGCACCTAGTGCTCTTCATGCATAGTGCAGGATGCCAAAAAAAATAAAGGTTATTTGATTAGGTTTGCAGGAAAGTATTGCTAAGTGTTTCACTCACAACAGGCACACATACACTGAAAAATATTAGACGTTATTTTCTCTTAAAAAAAAAAAAAAAAAAGATTTTTTTTTTTGCATTTTGGACAAACAGATGCAATCAGGATACGGATACTTCTGGGTTGCCGGGCCAAGCTTGCTTTCTGACAAGAAAAAACACCGCCTTGTAGGATTCTGCATAAAATGTTTAACGGCTCTTCCAGAGGGACGAACCCACAGGAGTGGGCTGAGTGTGTGAGCGTTTTGTATATCCTGCATTGTTTAAAATGTTTTACTTGAGAACCGTCTCTGGTTCCAGCCCTCGATGTCTTTCTTTACGATGCAGTTTAACGGCTAATCGATTTTTTACACACCCCTTCTCCTCATTTCACACTGATTTATGTATGTGTGTGTGTGTGTGTGTAGTAGTAGCACGTAGCCGTGGGCTGCAGCATTTTATGCACAGTAGAACCGGAGCCCATTAATCCACAACACACACACTTGTTATCATCCAAGTGCTTGTTGTACCACGCCTCTGCGTGACAGTACTGGAGCTCAGAAGCGTCTCTGTACACTGAGGTGCGGAAAGACCTGATCTCTGACCAAACAAAACAACATAACATGCTTAAAAACAGATGTAATATTGTTAGCCAAAAAAACAGAGCAGAACATTAGAGTCTTAAAAATTATATATCTATTAATTTCAGGCAAATACTTTTTGTTTAGTTTTTGATTTGAATTATTATAATTATAAAAAATATTTGTCCTATCTGGCACGTTCCCCTAAACACATCCAAAACTTATTCTAATTAGAGCTAGATCCCTAGTAGAGTCGGGGGGAAAAAACAAACATTTAGATGGCATAAACAAAAATACATAAATATTCAAAATAATTAAAAAAATTATAAATAACATACATTGCTTTCTTCATTTATAATAATAATAATAATAATAATAATTATTATTATTATTATTATTATTATTATTATTGGGGAGTTATAATTATTAGAAGTTATTATTATGTGTATTTTTTCTTAATATTTCCTGTAATACTGTTGTTGGTAGTGGTTTATTTTTTTAGGTACCTTTTTCTTTTTGGTTTTTATTATTATTATTATTATTGTTGTTGCTGTTGTTACTATTGTTGTTTATTTTTGATACCACGTAATTAAAACAAAAAAAGGATGTATATGTGTGCGTCTTCTGCCACCTGGTGGTAATGAAGTGAACTGCTCTTACACAGAGGAATATTGAAAAAAACTATCTAACTAAATAAATAAACGAAACATGGGCTTGTTAGAACAAGAAGTGGTAGTATGGTATGGTTTTAAACAGTATAACATGGTATAATACAGTGTAGTATGGTATGGTTTTAGTGTAAATTGTAGTGTACTGTAGTACAGCATGGTGGTGTAGTGCTCAGCACTGTCACCTCCACACCTGCAGGGTCCAGGTTCGATTCCCACCCTGTCAATAGCTCGTTTGATCGTCTCCATGACGTGGCATGTAAAACCAGACAGGTCGATAATTAACGGGTTCTCTAACGTCAGTGTAAATGAGTTATTATTCAGTCATGATTTTTTTTAATTATTGAAAGTCATGTTCCAATACATTCTTTCCTTTATTTATTTATTTGTTAAATTATCTAGAGTAATGAGTTTATCTTGTGTGATGGAACTGGAATTTGTCCCAGATTCGCTGGATGCAAGTGTACCATTGATTATAGCGGAACTTAAACATTTTCACCTTAAGCATTGAAATTTTGCAAGGAATTTGTATCGGAGTACGAACAAACAAGCCGAACCGAACGCCGGCTAAATTGCACGTACGCCTGAGAACCGTTCAAAGTTTACAAAGTTTTAGGAATTTTCAATTAAGCGAAAACTGTTTTAAAAGAGTCAACCCACTGCTTTTGTTTGTTTTGTTTGTCATATCGGTAATATTCTGGGGGGTCTGGTACAGATTATGTGCATTTATATTCTTTCCCATGGGAAAATGTGTTACGAATTTTCAACTTAAGAACTCGCCTGCGGAATGGATTAAATTCATATCCTGAGGTTCCACTTTATTTTTCACTAGAGTTAGTACCCGCCATCGATGGTTAAAGAGATTGTAGAGACAGTTAAAAGGTTAAAGTTCAAAATAATCTGATGAGCTTTAACGGAATTAGTGATGATATTATTTCAGGTTGAAGCCCATGTCTGTCTGCAACAATATTAAAAATAGATAAAAATTTAATTTTACTCAATTTAGTTTGGTGTGACAGCACTATTTTATTGGTTTCACTGGATTGATGGCTAAATATTTGGAAATGAAATGACATATATATAAAGAGAGGATGTAGAAAAGTTTATGTTTACGCCTTGTTTACACTAAGTTGTCCTTCTTTGGTGCTCAGACAAATACACTCCCTGTTCGGTAATCGGAGAGTGAATCACAGATGAGAAATGGAAAAAGTAGATCAAAGGATAAAGATGAAGTTTTGTCTTAAAACCACTCCAGCGTGTTAAAATTCACTTATACCACTTCAGCGCTGTTATTTCAGCCAAAGTGAAAATATGAACTAATCCCAGTAAAAATATTCACTTTATCTTTTCTAATTAATATCTATTGGTGCAGGTGTTTGTTTACATTGAGACAGTAGCGCATTAGTAGATTATTTTACAGTAGATTATTAAATCCCACACATAACTGTTCATAACATCACTTTTACTCCACATTTAGATTCACTGATGGTGCAGGTACTGCAAAAGTTTCAGTCAATTCTGTAGAGACTGATTTCTGGTTCTTCAATGTATGAAATGTAAAGATATAATTTAAACCAACGTACAGACAAAAACTTTCTTTATTATTATAATATAAATAGATGTGAGTATTCACATCGCCCTCTGGTGGTCACTGGGTGAACTGCATTGACTGAAGGCTACATTTAAAAATAATGTTAAGATTTACTTACTAGCTGTTAGTCTCATAATGTTGTTCTAAGAACAAAGTATAATATGTTTAAGGTGTAATAATATACAATAGTGTGTTTTATTTATATGTAGATTAGTAAATGATATCCATAATATTCAATAGTTTCGATTGGTTCATATTTAAGTCCTTAAAAAAAAAAGCCGTGAATGACGTGAATTATTAATTCCTATATATATATATATATATATATATATATAATAAGATCTAAATTTACAGTAAATAGTCGATTCGATTAGCTCGGGTATTGACTAGTCGCCCTGCGCGCGCTGCCTCCAGTTCGTAGTGTCGATAACCGAGTCAGAAATCAAAAGGTTTTGTCGCCAGTGTTGAATATTTCTAAAAAAAAAAAAAAAAAAAATGTCGCATCATTGGAAGCCATAACTACTCAGAGCGGTGCTCGATGAATCTATTCTGAGTGCTCGGATTAGGTTAATCCTGATTTATCACTTGTCTGTGTGCATTATTACCGCAAGGTAAGTTCTCGGGTTCGAGCTGCTTCTTCTTCTTCTCCTTCTTCTGTTTAGCTAAATAAAAGCTAGCTTGAAGCCTGTCCCAATCCGCGCGCTGCTCACTATGTAGGCGCGCTTACATCTGGGTGCTAACAACCGGCTTTCACGCGATACTTAGTGCACTTTCTGTGTAATGTGGAGCGATTTGCGATACAGCCATGTCGAGTTTAGTTTCACTGCAGTCCTGTCGAGGAAATCTTTAAAACCTTTAAAACCGTGACTTAAACCCCGCTTTTAGTACACGATACACCGAGTGATGATGATTTAACTTATTTTATGTGGTAACATTAGTCTCTAACCGACACTTCTTAGCATTTATCCCAAGTGTTCATTGTGATTGATTTGTTTGTATCACTTTCGACTCAATTAAATAAAACAATAAGTCGTAATTAAAATTCTCACTTGTCACATTGTGTTGGGACTAAACATGTTTTTGGTGTGTAAAGTCTAAAACCTGATTTGGATGTCTCAGAAACTTCGACTGCTAGCTAAACTGGGAGGCTACACTGGGTGTTCAAGTCAAACCGGGACTTTTGATGGTACAGCTCGGAGGGTTGAACCTCCCTTTATTCCCTGAATAAAAAAACCTCCCTGAGGAGCCCCTTTAGGATGAGCCCCTTTAGGATGAGCCCCTTTAGGATGAGCCCCTTTGGGATGAGCCCCTTTGGGATGAGCCCCTTTGGGATGCACTAATGCACATAATCCCAGAGTAGAACTACATGACAGTTTTCCTATGATTAAATGATTTCCCAGGTCTGATCCACATCGCACTTTTTGGAACGCCGGCCTCCCAGGAACATGTGGAAAAGATTTCATCGGTCTATAATTGTAGTCAAGTGTAAGGTACCGAATACCCAGAAGGCATCTGTTCAAGAGGCCTTGATCCGCTCGCTACAATTAAAAAGAGAAGGCGCCTGCACGACAAATTGAGGAAGTGACATAAACAGAGCAAGTGTAATATAACTGGTTACTCATAACTAACAATAATCAAAAAGCATGTGAGGTGTGACCCAAGAATGACCCGTACACACAGAGTGCAGGAAATAGATGACTGACGAGTGCGGGAAATAAAGGGAACTTTATTAAGAAAGATTAGACAAGGCAGGCAGTGATCCAGAATAGGAAAAATGAATTTGCATGGCGGTTCCAACGAAAGCCCAGGTCGTCACAGTGGTCAATAGTCTGATTAAGGAAACAGGAACAAACCAAAACATCTCCAAAAAAGGGAAAGATGAAAACTGAATCTTTAAGGCCTACGCAGACATGAATAAATATGAGATGAGAAGGGAACATTACGTAATGGGGAAAGGCCACACCAATCTGACCTGAACTAAACAAGCTTATATCTAATGAATATTAAATAATTATTTGACTTAAGGAGGAGTTTGACTTGAGTGTCAAGTGAAGGTATATAAACCATGTGAAACTGGGGGAGTGAAAGGGAAGCTCTCTGAATGTTCGTGGGGTGTCTGTCGTCTTCTGGCTGGCCAGTCCAGTGCTGTCCATTCACTTTTGGTTGCAATACACTTTTTTTCTCTTTCAATACTCAAGTTGTTGATGGGTTTGTGTTTAGAAAATAGGCATAGTTCACAACAAATTTGCCATGACAAACTCCATGTGGACATGTGGTGGAACCAGGGCTGAACTGTACGGGGATGTGGTGATGCCTTTCTGTAATGTGTGTGTGGTGTTGGTGAATGATCGTGCGTACAGTTCCAATCAGTGACCAATTTCACTTCCTTAAAATCATAAGTTGCTAACCTCAGCCATTTGGGTGCCATTTTTTATATTTGCCGCCAAAAATGGCCACTTTTCCGCGTTATACTGTCTTACTTCAAACAATAATCATTTAAATTCTAAATATTCATATTTCTTTATGACTATTGATACTAAAATTTTTGTTAGCTGACCTATTCATTTTTTTTTTACTTAAATTAAAGCATTCCATGCAAAATGAAGGATTAAAAAAAAAAAAATCTGTAGTGTCCGTGACCTTGTCATGATTTATCTTAACAGTTTCGCATTTTAGAATTATACACATTTTTAGGATTATGTCTGTTCTGATGTGAAATCAAAATTTTTAGATCAAATCAATTTTTTTTTTATTGTACCGGTCACAAAAATGGTGGATAACAGTAATATGGATACGACTAAATTAGGAAAAAAATTCACTCACAACAAATGTATACACTACTAAACCCAACTACAGTAACGATAATAATAACAACAGTAGAGTAGTCAGTACTCTTGGTAGACCCTACAAACCAACTTCAAATCTTGGCAATTCTTCTGCAGGAATTGGACCATATCTGCCTTGTCTGGGAAAACACAACACCTCTCCTGACTTTGCTAGTGTTTGTGTGATTGGAGCCGGGAACGCACACACACACACACACACACACACACACACACACCCTGCCAGCTGATGTCCACATGCAGTTAAACATGCTACTTTTACCTTCATCCCATGTGTCCTCACATGTCTCTTTAGGTTTGACGTGTTTCCTCTTTACACACATTTTTGAAAGACATTTGTTGCACGTCACGTTGTCTGAATCCTTTGTTGTGAAATGCAGTCGCACTTTAGGACGTTTAGCTTTAGGCATTTTATATTAAGCATGTTTAATTTAAGCATGTCCTGTAATTACTGCAGGGTCTCGTTTCCAGAGTTTTACTTTTAAGTCTGAACGTTAAAACACCTTGCACACTTGCGTTTCTCCAAACATCAGTTGGATTTAAGGTTTTTCGAGCCTTTCGACTTGCGCTAACGTCCATTTTCACACTCGGGGAAATTAGTTTTCACGTGCTCTGAGGGCGATGATGCTTCTCACGTATGTCACATACGTTTGACCCTCTGTGGAACCAGTAAAATTCCACTAAACCCCCTTTAGAAGTAAAGAGAACATGTTTACCACAAATTTCACCGATCGACTCCTGAACTTTGAACAGGAACGCAGACCAACATGCTCGACAAACACCCAACCGATGACACCGCAAGGTTTTTCAAAGGTCACAAATCCATCCGGAACGGCTGACAGAACTTTCTTAGTTGGTGTGAACTTTCCCGACATCCCCCACGGGCCGGTCTGAAAAACGGCACCTGCTGAATTTGCACCAAATTTGGCTCAAATGTAACAAACTAACAAAGCAATATTATTATAATAGCTCGGAATCATGTATTTCTTCACCCTAAACTGTTTTAATCAGGGATGTTATCACGCCATTGTTAATCAATTAGTTATAGTTACGATTTAATCTGCTTAAACGTTTATTAACCGATAATGTTTGTTCTGCAGCATGTTTCTCCGTAGCTCGTATATCTGTTTACTAGTACACTGCACATGGGGTGCACTTGCAGTTCAGGCAGTGTGCAGTATTAGATGTATTTTTTTTTTGAGACGTCTGTTTGAAATGAGGACAGAGACAGAGAGACAAGAGCGGTCTTTTCAACTGCTAAGATACTAATGTAACGGCTCACGAAGCTCCCAGGCGACTTTTTCTTTCGCTGTTCTTGAAAGTAACCTGCTGACTGTCTGAAAACAGTAAATCCGAGGTTACCTTGTCAAGATTGAGCAGGCAGTGTTGCCAGATTGAACGTTTTCCATTCGCTGGGATACTTTTATTACTTTTGACTAAAAAAGTGGGTCTTGTGTTTGTGATACATTTTAGGTGAAATTTAGGTGACGGAACGTTCGTACATAAACTGTAGATCTACAGTAAGAGTCGTGATATTTTTCACACTACGAAGGTTATTCAAATTTTATTTGTCACATACACAGTATGATATGCAGTGAAATGTTTAAACGACTGCTGATGATCTAAAAAATTAGATTTTCATTAAGAATATTAAGTACGAGGCAATAAAAATGCAATAAAATAAAATGCAATTTAGATATAGAAACCAGAATTAAACTTCACAAACTAATCAGCAGGTCACATACAAATGCCTAAGTGAGATATGAAAAACAAACACGTTCGAGACAGAAAGAGAAATTAAATGCAGACGACGAGTGAGATAACAGGAAAGAAAGAGTCTATATAGAGATGCATTTCATCGAGTAAAGCGATTTCTCCCACCCAGCGTCCAAATTAAGACTGAAACGTCTTCTCAGAACTGCTGAGCTCAGCACAAAGCAGGAAGAAGCTTCACAGATGGACTTACGTCCCCTTTTTAGAGCTTTCGTGTGGCGCTCTAATCACAGCCAAAAAATAATTATTCAGTCACTCGTCAGAATCATCACCATAATCACAGGTGAGGTGGGATTGAAGCACACCACAGGACAATAAGAGGGAAACCGGACGCCTGAATGTCTTGTACATTATAAACGGTAGAAGGTTAGAAGAAAAGTTTGGAGCGACATGACGTGAGCTGATGGAATGTCACCGAGAATCTGGTCAAAAAGAGGAACTTAACAAGTCACACATCAAAAACAAGACATCAAGTAAGTCTTACGAGAAGTCGTGGCGTAGCTCGAAAAGACAGCCAGATGGGAATATCTCGTTGTTATTTAGACTTTATTCCTAACAATAATGATGATGCTAAATTGAAATGAAACTAAATTAAATTAAATAATTATAAGACTGATAGAAGAGCAGTGTAGAATATAGTGTGCTTGTATATAAAATAATAAACAATTAGGAAGCTAAATAAATTAAAATGTAACTAATAAATATTTAATAATAAAATGAAAAGTAAAATAAAGAATATAAAGAAACAAGGAGGAGCAACACGGTGGTCCTCAGGTATATAAATTTATAAACAACTAGCTTTTTTCTTTTTCAACTCTGGGGTTTCTGTCAAAAAGGGGAAAAATCTGTCAAATTTGTGGATTTTTGATCATCTTGCCTTGACATGTGCTGCACTAAATCCTGGTTTGCGTTGTTTCCCACTCAAAGTATGTCTAGGGATTTTTTATTTAAACATTTTTGTTAAATAAATATCCCTGGCTAGGTGTTGCTCTGTGGCTAGTTCAGGGACGATTAACCAAAGAAGCAAAGATCAAACGGAGACCAGGGGTGTCGAGGCCAGTAGACTTTATTCTTCTCAGAATACAGCTAGGAAGTTTCTCTGCAGAGGAAAAGCTTTCGTTTCTTCTAAGATGCAGCTCATATACGTTCACATGACACTTGTTCAACATCCTGTTCCCACCAGCACAATGCTCCCATACATGTGTGTTCTGGTTCTATGCGTCTGCTCTGTGGGGTCAGACTGGGGCCTCGGGGGCCCAGCACATGGTTTTAAGTCATCAGGCCCCTCTATTGGGTGCAGTGATACATTTTGCACTATATTGTTCTCTACATACTGTATATAATATTGCAGATTAAACATGATCCGTATACACTTTATGATTAATATTTTGTGGCTCTGTTAGCTAAAGTGTTTTAAAGAAGCACCGTGCCAAAGTCCCGCCTTTGTGCTCTATGATTAACGCACAATCCATGCTTAAGTTTTAGCTGTCAGTTATGGTGAAATTGGCGTGCGTGGCCTTTTTATCTGACCAAAAAATTTGAACAAATTCTTGTAACTAATCATAACACAGAAGGTCGAGATTTTTTTGGTTTATATTAAATATAAGAAGCATCAAATGTTGGATTTCTACAAAAATCGACATTTAAAACCTGATTTTTTTTGTTTCTCAATCTTATGAAAATAAGTCATGAAGTAACACGAGGAATCCTCAAACGATTCGTCGGACTGGTGTGTATGGCGGCGCGTGCTTTGATGTCTCTTTAGTTCCCTCTTTATGACCTTAGCTCCATACTGATTATCTGCAGGACAGGTCACGCCCACGAGGCAAAAACAACAAGCCACACTATTGCAATGATTCGTTGATGAAAATGATTTATTTTCATTCCCAGCGCTCATGGTGACCCTCATGGACTCGGCGCCCAAACCCGGCGCCTCGCAGGTCTCGGACGTCGTGTTCGTCATCGAGGGCACGGCCAACCTCGGACCGTACTTCGAATCCCTGCGCAAGAACTACATCCTTCCAGCGATCGAGTAAGTCCTGTGATTTTAATTAAAGAATCCGAGCGTACACTTTTTACGAGTTTGTTAACCTCCTGATTGCGTCACTGCAGGTACTTTAACGGAGGTCCGCCCGCTGAAACGGACTTCGGAGGAGACGTGAGTCGTTTTCTCGTCCTTTTTGTTACTCCGAGTTCTTGTGTGTGAGTAGAGTAAACTAGAACGGTTCTCTTTGACAGTATGGAGGGACACAGTATGGGCTGGTCGTCTTCAATACTGTGGACTGCGCCCCCGAATCTTACGTCCAGTGTCACGCCCCCACAAGCTCTGCCTTCGAGTTCGTGTCGTGGATCGACAGCATTCAGTAAGTCCTTTATCTGATCTAACTCTCGACATGATGCTCTCAAGAAAAAGAAAACAAAATATCACCCTTCTGTGCTGTCAGGTTTATGGGAGGCGGAGCCGAGAGCTGCAGCCTCATCGCCGAGGGGCTCTCTGTCGCGCTGCAGCTGTTCGACGACTTCAAGAAAATGCGGGAACAAATGTGAGTATTTTATTATTGATATAATAATCGATTGTCTTTTATCAACGAGTAACGCATTATCAGAGGCGTGGCCTTTGTTACAGTTAAAGGGCGTGGCTTATTCATGAGACTCATTTATCCTGTAACTGGAAGGTCTCTGTAAAGGAGGAGGAGTCTGGCTCCATTATATTAGTGAAAAGATGTGGTTTCTATATGTATTGGTCCTATTGAAGGAGGCGTGGCCTTTTATCTGTTATTTACATTAAAGGAGGCGTGGCCTTTAATAGTTACATTAAAGAACGCGGGTTAGTTACATTAAAGGAGTTATGTTGAAGGAGGTGTGGCTTTATTACCTGTCAGTTACCTTAAAGTAGGTGTGGTCTTTTTAATAGTCACCCATGTTATAGGAGGCATGGCCTTTTATCTGTGAGTTACATTAAAGGAGGCGTGGCCTTTTATCTGTGAGTTACATTAAAGGAGGCGTGGCCTTTTATCAGTCAGTTATAATAGTAGAGGCGTGACCATTTTATCTGTCAGTTACATTAAAGAAGGCGTGGCCTTTTATCTGTCAGTTATAATAGTAGAGGCGTGGCCTTTTTATTTGTCAGTTACATTAAAGGAGGCGTGGCCTTTTATCTGTCAGTTATAATAGTAGAGGCGTGACCATTTTATCTGTCAGTTACATTAAAGAAGGCGTGGCCTTTTATCTGTCAGTTATAATAGTAGAGGCGTGGCCTTTTTATTTGTCAGTTACATTAAAGGAGGCGTGGCCTTTTATCTGTCAGTTATAATAGTAGAGGCGTGGCCTTTTTATCTGTCAGTTACATTAAAGAAGGCGTGGCCTTTTATCTGTCAGTTATAACAGTAGAGGTGTGGCCTTTTATCTGTCAGTTATAACAGTAGAGGTGTGGCCTTTTATCTGTCAGTTATAACAGTAGAGGTGTGGCCTTTTATCTGTAAGTTATAACAGTAGAGGTGTGGCCTTTTATCTGTCAGTTATAATAGTAGAGGTGTGGCCTTTTATCTGTCAGTTCCGTTAAAGGCGCGTGGCCTTTTATCTGTCAGTTACATTAAAAGAGGCGTGGCCTTTTATCTGCCAATTATGTTACTGGAGGTGTCACTGTTTTATCTGTCAGCTATGTTAAAGGTCTGATTAATTAACACCCCCTGCCCCCTCCTCTTGTTTTCCAGCGGTCAGACTCACAAGGTGTGTGTGCTCCTGTGTAACTCTCCCCCGTACCTGCTGCCCGCCGTCGAGAGCGTCACGTACACGGGCTGTTCCACAGACAGCCTGGTGCAGATCATCCGAGACGTGAGTGTCCGCGGGCGCGCAGTTTAAAGATCTGTGCTGTGGCTCTGTGACAAACCTTCTCTCTCCCCTGCAGAGGGGAATCCATTTCTCGGTCGTCGCCCCGCGGAAGCTTCCGGCTCTCAGAGCTCTGTACGACCGGGCGTCGCCCCTAGGAGCGCCCGAGCCGTCACACCCGGATTACAGCCAGGACCCGTTTCACATGGTGCTGATCCGCGGCATCGCGCTCCCGGGTATAACACAAGCGCTCCCAGAATACGAAAACGCTATATATATAGATTTGTGTGTGTGTGTTAATGTTTTTTAACATGTATGTGTGTGCAGTCGCTTCTGGTTCCGTCGCTCCCAAACCTGTTCTGCCACCACAGCCCATGCCTGTCAATCAGCCTCAAATCTGCTCCACCTCCCAGCCTCCTCCTCCAATTGGCACGTACCAGGTAACTGTGAGCTCGCGGAACATAACCACAAACCCGCGATTTGTATGAAGATGTTTGTTCACTCTCTCTCTCTCTCTCTCTCTCTCTCTCTTTCTCGATGGGTCTTAGCCCCCTCAGTCTCTGAACGCAGCGGCGGCCGCGGCGGCAATGGCCGTGGAAACCGCCAGCAATCAGAAGACTCGCTGTGAGTTCCCACTCGTGTCTTTTCATATGTATTTTTGTTTTTAGCTTCAAAACTTCATTTTAATCCTGACCCTCGTTTATTTTGTTTTCCTCCAGTCACAGGAATGATGAACACTGGCCCTCCCTTCACTACCCAGCCAACCCTACCCACAGTGGGCGGAGTCAAATTGCCACCCGCCAGCCAGCCCAGCTTATCCACCGTCACCACAGTGTCCACGCCCATGTTACCACAGCAACCAGCCCCTCCTCCGGTCCAACAGCAGCCGCAGCCTCAAGTCCTGCCTCCCGGGCCGCAGACGACCAATCAGCCGCCACCTCAGGCTCTGCAGCAGCCGCCGCCGACCAATCCGCAGGCGCCGCCGCCCTCTCAGCCTGGCATGGTGAGGCAGTGTGCACTTCAGGTGTAGTTACTAGGAAGGCAGGCGCGGGCCTAGGGCCAGAGTTAGAGCTAAAGACAGTGCAAGTCAGTAGGCTTCGTTTCTCCCCCCCTTTTTTTTTTTTCCTTTTTGGAAGAACACCGAGCCGGGACGGCGGCCAGGTCGCGGGAGTTCTCCTGGGATCACAAGCGTGAATGCATTAGTTTCCCCTGACAAGACATATTTGTAGTTTTTCTTCCAGAACAATTTGTTACAAGAGAGTGTGATGTGCACACACACACACACACACACACACACTCAGATCAACTTTCTGAATATTGATGCTTTGAGGAGAAGATACATAACACCTGGATTGTAACCATGACACGTTCTGGAAAATTAAGTGCCAAGTCGCTTTAAAACCTTTAAACCAGGTAAAGAGAACCACAAGAAGCAAAGTGACAAAAGAGACAAGGATACTGTTAAGTGCAAATGTTTGCACACCCCATTTACTTGGATGGTACGTGTATGTAGATTACAAAAAAAAAAGGATGTAATTTTTGTCAATCGGCGATCAGGGTAAATATCGCGTTCTGAGTCAGCAGGTCCGTTTATGTCCACAATCACACGTCCCTCGTCGACGTGCTCTAATTAATTGGTTTGAATGTGCCTCGTTATGGTCGCTAACGATCTACATCAATCAAAGTCTTTGAACCCTGACGGGAAAAAAAATTACGAAGTGAAACTCGATCAAAAGCGAGCGCGTTCAGGAACGTTAGGATGTATGGTGGTGGTGGTGGTGGTGGTGGTGGTGTTTCTCCCGTCAAAACGACAATCAGACATTTGGGGAAAATTGGTCTACTTCTACAGATAATTTAATACGCTGTTTTTAAAACAGTAATCATTTTATCTAATTAACGACAAATAAATGATATAATAATAAATAAATACAAATTAGATTAATTAGCAGTTTTTAGTGTAAAACATAATCAATAAGGCAAGAAATGCAACTTAATAAGTAAGAAAGAGAGAGAAATTGCAGTAGTATAATGAATGAAATATATTTATTAAAAATAAATATGGATAAAATTAATAATTATTTAAAAATTGAAGAGTAATAAAAATTTAATAAAAAATGCAAATTAAATAAAGTTAAATAATGAAAAACTATTATTTATTCATCTATTTATTTATTAGTTTATTTATTTAATAACTATACTTAGTCAGGTGATGACATAAAGGGTGCGCAAACTTTGGTCACAACGATCGGAATGGATTAGTCTTTCCTTTTGCAGATAATTGAAAAAGGTGATATTTTAAAACTCTAAAATTATCTGGTTATTGACCAATTAAAATAACTGTCCAATTCATTAATTACTTGATTAATCAGCAGATTTATTAATTGATTCATTGATAAAAAAATTAAGCATTAAGTATAAACCAAATAAAAGAAATGCAAAGTAAATAATAGAAAGTGAGAGAGAGAGAGAAATAACAACAGTATAATAAAATTAATATTTTAAAAAGAGACCTTTTATAGGATCATGTTACAGTTATTCAAAAATAATGAAAAATAAAGTTGTTTTAAAGAAAAATGTTTGTAAATATAAAGTGTCATGTGAAATTGTATTTATTAATTAATTAATTAATTAATTTTATTTATTATTAACTACTCCGGGGTCTTGAATCGAGTGGAATTTTGCCGGGTCAAATAAGGAGTTATATAAGGACATAAAAGGGAAATAAAAAGGGAACGTCTTGGCGCTCGTGACTTGGCTGATGTTTTTGCGTGTCTGTGTTCCAGGCCGGAGTTTCTGCGCCGCAGCCCGGAGGGAACCCCATCGCCGGTCAACAAGTCGGTTCTGGTAAAGTGGTTGCCTGGAGTGGCGTTCTGGAGTGGCAGGAGGTGAGGAGACCTGTGTGTGTGTGTGTGTTTACAGCATTTAGCTTTGATGAGTCTCTGAAGCGAAGTCACCGTCCTCAAGCACTTATCGGCTCTAACGGATGGGCCGGGTCTCAGTAACGAGCGGCGTGGGAACGTCACACTCCACTACTCCTCTGCTCGTTATGTAGAATCACCCACCCGGTCGATCCGTTAGGGAAACGCAGCTTTAATTTCACGCATCGATTTCCTTCAGAGTGACGCATCACGGCTGAACGGAGACGGGGTGCCAATACTATCAAGTTAAAGAATTTCAGTCATTTCAGTTTTTTTTTTTTAATTCTTTTCTTTAACTCAGTATTTAAAGAAATGACTGAAATCTTATTTTACTTGTTTTTTTTTTTTTGGTTGCTTCCTTTGCCAGCCCGTCTGCCCGTACGCACCTCTCTCACCCGGGTCCTGTTATAAACCTGTTTTGGGGGCGGAGCTACGTATGAGCTCAGGTTATGATGTCACAAAATAAACTCGGCAGATTTGGATCAATCGCATCCGAGTTTGTAACACAAAGAGCGGTGATGTGTTCGAAAACTGCACGGTAGCACAGTTAGCTAGGTAACTTAGCTGAAGGTTATGAGTTGTCATGGCAACGCTGGGAAAGCCGAACATGTTTCGTGTAAGAAAATATTGATGTAAATTAAAAGACTGAAATTCACTGTAACCTTGCTAGGTTATAAGATGTAAGACCCGCCCTCATTTAGCTGATTTGCATACTCGTGTATATGCATAGGTTTTTAAATGGGGATATTTTTGTAAATTCTTTAAATATATTTTTTTGATATTTGATCATTTTTAGAGTTTTGGTTTTAAAACATTGTTAGACTTTTTAAATCCCAAATGAAATTGTAAAAAGTATATGCATATTTAATTTAAAACCTTTTTTCCCGCTGGTTAATTACGAGTAGTTGGTTTAACTCGTTAACAGATGCTTTAATGTTGCTCATTTTAACCAAACCCAGGTTATTCTTAGCCTGGTTCTGTTTTTAAACGTATAATGATTCTTTCCTTTACTGACACTGCAGTGTGTGTAAGGACGACTACCTGAGACTCGAGTGCACGGTTTCGCTTTTAAAGCCGCACGCGTGTGTTTACGCTACCTGTCAATGAAACTGATTAATTGAGCAGAATTGTGGGATTGATTGACAGCGACATGTACCGCACACCGACTCTCACTGATTAGGACATTTCATTAGTGGTGTGTGTGTGTGTAGGGAAATCTCGCACAGCTGGTTTTATTTCCCATGATGCACCTCTGGGAAGCGTAAACTGCCCCGGGGAGCTTTATCTGCGCTCTTTATCGGGCCGCTCGTCAATAATTTAATGTGCCGTTGCTAAGATAAGGGAGACGGTGCGGCGGGAGAGGGTGTTCTCGTTGATACGCTGCTCCTGATGTCTGCGACGCTCCGCGTCGAGGCCATTAGGCTTCTCCTGATTGGTCATCGATCCGGCATTAATTTGTTATCGACGAGGGAGGAGAGGAGAGAGAGAGTCGTCCAAAAGCTTGTGTTGTATCGATGTGAGATGTCACGTCCATCTCGCCCCGGGCTTCACCATCAATCTGTGTCACTGAGCCCTCTGTGTGTGTGTGTGTGTGTGTGTGTGTGTGTGTGTGTGTGTGTGTGTGTGTGTGTGTGTGTATGTTTTTGAACAGAAGCCCAAAGCCTCCTCCATTGACTCCAACACCAAACTGACTCGCTCGCTGCCCTGCCAAGTGCAAGTCAACCAGGGAGAGAACCTGTGAGTACCGCGCTCAGCTCCCATCATGCACTGCTGCTCATCCACTTATACACCACACTAACACACTCTCACACACACAGTATTCACTTACACAGCATATTGTCAGCTACTGGATACGCTTTCATTTATGAAACATGCACGTATACACTCAGTAGGACAAACTGTACAAAAAAAACCCTGAAATAATACCCCTTCGCTAATAATAATAATAAGAAAGCTGTAAATGTACACAAAATTACTAGATTGCTCACATTTTTTAAATATTTATATATTTCTTTTAATTATTATATATTACATTATGTATTATATAAAAATTTTATAAAAAAAAAAATAATTGCCACCTAAACCTATTAATTGGTTGCACCAGTTGTTATTGTCACAAAATTTTAAAAACACCAAGTCCACCTCTGAATGGCTAAATAAATTTACAAATTTAAAATTTTGGAGTAGTCAAAGTCCGGACTTAAATTAGAGATCCTTAAACAGGTCGTTTATGCTTGAAAACCTTTCAAAGTGGCTAAATTTAAACAATTCTCCAAAGAAAAGTGGGCCAAATAGTATAATAAATGAAATTTATATAAATAATTAATATTATGAATTTAGTATAAATAAAGGAAATCATTATTCAAAAACTGCACTTCGTATTTACGTAGGTTAATATAAAATTTGGTTTAATGATCTAAGTCATTTAAATGTGGCAAATACAGGTAGTCCCCAGGTTACAAACGACTTCTGTTCCTGGGGGAATGTCCTTAAGTCGGATTTGTTCTTAAGTAAGACAAAGTGAATCTTATATGCCTTTGAATATACGCCACGAATATACAGTGTAAAGCATACTAATCCACTCGACTAAGTCTCTGTCCCCTTTTCCAACACCATCATGTGGCCAAAACACGTAACTGCACCTAAGGAAATGAATCTCACACGCCAGATCTCAGAGCGTTGTCTCTGCGCCTTTAAATGGCGAGGGGAATCCCAGACAGCATTTCGTCTCGTCGTTGAGAATATTCCGAAATTAGCATTATTCTCCATTATTGTCTATCTTTTGTACAAAACATGAGTTACTTCCATAATTTGTTTGCATCTACGAATGTTTGTAGAACTGCGGTCTGTTTGTTCGGGGACTAAATCATAAAGGGAGTTCCCTCATAAAAGTCGGGGACTCCCTTTATGCAAAAGATAATTTCAAAGAAATCAGGAAAGGGGCAAATCCTTTTTTATGGCACTTTATATACTGTGTTTATATTGTACAGTATGTATCTTGTGACATGGTTGTCTATAAGCTTTGTAAAATCTTACGTGGTTGTCCAGGTCATGCCGTTTTTAGACGCTTCCTAACTGAGTATACCGCAGGTTTGAATGGGATAATTCTACAAATAAAATTTTAATTTGATTTAAATGTAGAATTATATTCATTAATGTGTCTAGACATGCATGTATGTAGAAGTGTTGATTATCTCCTTATGCTACTATAGTACTGCTTTAAAAATTCTAGAACAGTGGCACACAGTTTTCGCCAGTCGTGTTTCTGTAGGTGAGTTTTGATGTTGTGTACGGTCGCAGGAACACGGAGCACTGGCCTCAGAAGCTCATCATGCAGCTCATCCCTCAGCAGCTCCTGGTGAGTGAAACAGAAACAAATCAGAACAACAAGCAAACACTTCTCTTTCTTCAAAAGAAGATTTTTAATTTCCTCACGTTTCACGTTCCTGTCTGGATCACCTGACCCAGAATACACGCTGGGTTTTTTTCCCTAGTGAAATAAAAATTAGCGCCCAGGCTTATCCGCCGAGTGCGAACATTTCTTCCGCATAAAGTCCTGACAAAAAGCTGCGTTTTACGAGGCCCAGGTTTGGCTCGCCGAGGCGTTTTTGAGGAAAGATGGACTTAACCAGCAGGTTCCGGCGGCCAGATTCCATTTCACAGCTCCTCTAATTGCGCATTTAGGACTTTAAAACGAGTGTGAAATATTTCTTTAATTATCTCTTCATCCCCATTCGAATTCTCTCATTTGCTGCTGCTGTTTCCTTTTTAATCGTCGCGGCTCTTTTGCAGAAGCTTTAAGAGAAAAACAGCACTGTTTTATTCCCGTTACATCAGCGTGCATTAACACACTCCTTCGTTATTAATATTAATGACGTCATTAATGTAATAAAAGATGCCTCACAAAGTCTCATATTAATTAGAGCTTGAGTTGAATGGGAATAGTGGGCGGGGCTAGAAGCAGTGCAGATCACTGATTGGTCAAAACTCACACAATGTTTGTATCAGTTCACTGAATATTCTTGCTACGTTTGGTGGGACACAAACGCGACTATTTATTTTATAATTTTTTTATTGTTTGAGATGACAGACAAAAATTGCATTTTTCATTTTTGTTTCTACGGCGAAGGCGAAAATATCGGCACCACTCGGCTTGATCATAGTCACTTCCTCATGAGACTTTTATTTCAGCATAAACTACACTTCTGTTTATTTTACTTATTTATGATAAAGTGAACGCTAAATACTAACCGTTTTAGAGAAGCCCCGCCCTTTTTGTTTTATTACCACCTATTAAGGCTTGACGAGGTTGTCTTGTAGGATAGCACTGTTATCCTGTGTGTGTGTGTGTGTGTGTGTGTGTGTGTGTGTGTGTGTGTGTGTGTGTGTGTGTGAAGACGACTTTAGGTCCTCTGTTCAGGAACTCTCGAATGGTCCAGTTTCTCTTCACCAATAAGGACATGGAGTCTCTGAAGGGTCTGTACCGCATCATGGCCAACGGCTTCGTGAGTAAAACATACTTACAATTTCATCTCTTTTATTTTTCCCTAGGTGTGTCTGTATGCATGTTAGTCTTGACTATAGGGGCGTGGCCTCTGTCAATATTTGTGGAAAGGAGGCATAAGGGCTTTTTTGTTTTTTGTTTGTTTGTTTGTTTGTTTTTTGCCGACATGGCCTCTGTCGCTAAAGAAGGTGTGGCTACTATGATTGCCAGGTTAAATAAGACGTGACCTTTATTAATATCTACTTAAAGGAGGCGTGGCCTCTGTCAATATCTATGGAAAGGAGGCGAAGCGGCAGTCCATATCTGAGTAAAGGAAGTGTGGCCTCTGTCACTTCCTAGAAAAAAGAGGCGTGGCCTCTGTCACTTTCTGTGAAAAGGAGGTGTGGCCTTGGAGACTGCCATGTTAAAGACGTGACCTGTCGATATCTGGAGAAAAAAGGCGTGGCCTATATATATAATTTTCACATCAAAAGAGGTGTGGCCTGCATAAAGGATCCATATCTGCGTAAAGGATGTGTAGTCTGTCAATACAGTGGACCTCGGATTACGAGTAACGCGGTTTGCGAGTTTTAATCAATTTTGACTTGAAAAACGAGCATTGTCTTATCTGTCAGGATTTATTTTTACTTTTTTAAAGGTAAAGTGCAGGTTAATTAGTTTTATTTTTACTTTTTGTATTAATTATTTTTATGTATTTATTGTTTTGGGCTGTAGAACAAATAATTTGAGTTTCCATTGTTTCTTATGGGAAAATTAAATTTGGTTTACGAGTGTTTTGGAATACCGCTCATGGAACGAATTATGCTCGTAATCCAAGGTTCCACTGTATATGGTAAAAGGAGGCGTGGCCTTTGTGCTTATCATGTTAAAGGAGGTGTGGCTTCTGAACATATCTGTAAAAAGGAGGTGTGGCCTCTCTCAGACACGACCCACAATTTATACATTATCTTTCACTGAATCTTTTTATAAGACAGCCTCTGACTTTTCATAATCTCCTTTTACTCTCTATCTCACACACACATACACTTACACACACACACACACACACACACACTTACACACACACTGGAGAAATGACTGAGTCAGTTCTGGCTGCAGTGGCGGAGATCCTGCAGAATAACCGTAGCGTTATTAATCCTGCCCGAGTCTGACGGAGACGCATCGCTCAGAAGGAGAACTCGCCACCGAGAGCCTGGAGGTCTCAGAGCTGTCCACTAGAGGGTGCACTAATCAGGCTCTGTGTGTGTGTGTGTGTGTGTGTGGACACTGAGGTCTCTTTTATTGAGGGTTCAGTTTTCACTCAGCGTTCCAGAGGAATGAAATGTTATTAAACATTCACTTGCTGTCTCACACTCTCTCACATTCACTCTGTTTGTGTGTGTGTGTGTGTGTGTGTGTGTGTGTGTTTGTATAGGCGGGCTGTGTTCATTTCCCCCACAGCGCTCCGTGTGAAGTGCGCGTCCTCATGCTTCTCTACTCGTCCAAGAAGAGGATCTTCATGGGTCTGATCCCCAACGACCAGAGCGGCTTCGTTAACGGCATCCGCCAAGTCATCACCAACCACAAACAAGTGCAGCAGCATCGCACGGTGAAGCACACGCACACGCACACGCACACACACACACACATACACACACAGCGATTCCATAGGAATCTACAGAAGTTTTGGACACAAAATAATGAACTTTAATGTAAAATTAAATAAATAAAATAATTCTCATTCAATATATATATTTTTTTACAATTTAAATTTGTATTTTTTTTAAATTTGGGAAATAATAAAAACAACTCAAGACAATGAATATAGCTACATTTTAAACAATATCTTAAATAATAAAAATCTCTGGTTAAAAAATACATCTTTAATAATAAACAGTAATCAAAAGAAATTAAAGTCTAGAGTTTAAAATCCTGCTCTCATAACTTTATCAGCTAGCAGTATTTACATCATACAAAATATATTTAACAATAATTTATCATTTAAAACATTTTTGCAAATTGTAATGTCAATAAAATCAAACAGAACTGACATGAAAGATCTACTTTCCCTTTGATGTTTTATTGGGGTTTCTTTATTTTGTTTCTGTTTTTGTTTCCCTCTTTTTATCCTGCCCTTTCTTTTTGATTTATATATTTTTCCTGTTATATATATTTTCTACTTTTTCTTTCTTTTACTTTACTTTTCTCCACATTCCTTTACTTCTCTTCTTTTCTTCGGTTCTCTTCCTTTTTATTTTCTTCCCTTTGGGTTACCTTCTTTTTTTATTTCCTCCTGTATATTCAGTGTACAGTATTAATTAATTGTGTGTGTGTAGCGTGCCCTGTGTGTGTAACACTTCCTGGTCTGGTTCTGCTCAGATGGGTAACGCGGGTCAGATGCAGCCTGCTCAGGTTCCACCTAATCAGAACTTCCTGAACCGACCTCCTGGACAGATCCCCGTCACTCACGGCAACGTGCAGCCACAGGTAACCAATCAGCAGCCGGATTGCCGCTCAGTGGGCGGGGGTTTACGGCTGCCTCTTTCTTAAACTCCGCCCCAATGTTGTTCCTGTCTTCGGTGTCACACTCAAGCTGCATGATTTTCTAACGCTCCACCTCTCCGCTCACGTGTTCCTCTTTCTGTTTCTGTCCCTCCATCCTGCTCGGTCTGTTCCTCGCCTTCCTTCCTCTCTCCCTCTTCTTCTTTCCTTCTCTCCACCCAGCCTGTGGTGGTGGGCATGGCTCCTGTTAGTCAGGTCACAATGATGGACGAGCAGCAGAGACAGAATAGCATGGTGAGACACACACTCACACACTTCACTATATGAAGTTATATACAGTAGTTTGATTTCCAATAATTTACTTAAATTTTTTTTTAATAAAATACAATAAAGCAATACACAATTATTTTCATTTTAAGGACGCTGTGATCAGCGCAAACTTTTAAGCTATCGTATAGATATTTAAAAACCAGTTACGTTAGCTACCTGTTGTTATCAACTTGCATAAAACTAGTTACAGCTTTCCCTCTGAGACTCTTCCAAAAATCTCACGGGATGCAGTGTAACTATTATTTCTCTTGACTGGAGGCCTGGGAGATTCCTCTGATTTTTGAACACGCCCCCTTACCTCACATTCCTGTTTCTCTGTAAACAAAGCGGTGTAAATGAGATGTAAACTAGATGACATAAATGAGACGCCATGAAATGAGACGGTGTAAAGCGAGACTGTGTAAATGAGGCACTGTAAAATGGGACGCTGTGAATTAGACAGTGTAAAAGAGAAACTGTAAAACAAGATGCATGGATTAGACAGTGTAAGTGAGAATGTGAATTAGACAGTATAAAAGAAACACTGTAAAATGAGACGCATTAAAATAAACTGTGTAAAACGAAATGCAGTGAATTAGACAGTGTAAACGAGACACCGTAAAACGAGTTGCAGTGAATTAGACGGTGTAAAACCAGATGGTGTAAAATGAGACTGTAAAAATGAGATGAAGTGAATTAGACAGTGTAAAGCGAGTCTATGTAAACAAGATATTATAAACGAGACGTAGTGAATTAGATATGCAGTATATAGAGAGCAGTAAATTAGACCGTACAAAATGAGACACTGTGTAAACGAGATGCAGTGAATAAGACAGTATAAAACAAGACGGTGTAAAAGAGACACTGAAAAACGAGACACAGTGAATTAGGTGGTGTAAAACGAGATGCAGTGAATTAGACAATATAAAACGAGACACTGTAAACGAAGAAGCAGTGAATTAGATGGCGTAAATGAGACACTGTAAAATGAGACGCAGTGAATTTGACAGTGTAAAACGAGATACAGTGAATTAGATCTGAAAGCGAGACCGCATAAAAGGAGACTGTGTAAACAAGACCGTGTAAGTAAGACAGTGTAAAATAAAACGGGATGCCGTGAATTAGACGGTATAAAACGAGACTGTGTAAATAAGACGCAGTGGATTAGACAGTGTAAAACGAGACACTGTGAAGTGAGCAGTGTAAACCAAGACTGTGTAAACGAGATGCTGTGAATTATACAGTGTAAATGAGACGATGTCTACAAGATTCTGTAAAATAAGGTTGCACAGACAGTGTAAAACAAATCAGTGTAAATGAGGTGGCATGAATTAGTTGATGAAACAGATGCTGTAAAAGGAAACAGTGAAAAATGAGAAGGTATAAAACGAAATACTGTAAAACGCGACAGTGTATAACATGACTGTAAATCAGATTATATCAAACACGGTGGTGTAAATCCAGACGGTGCATCATGTTTTAATCGCAATTTCTGTATCTTTAGTGTTTTCTGTGATGGCTCGCTTCAGTCTACTGCACCCTGACGCTGCTTTCTAGAAAAAGCCTCAGAAATGACGCCTGACCTCGACACTAATTCAGCAGCATTAACCAGAGCGCTATTTAATATTTCCTGACTGTAGCATTTGATTTGCTACGCGTAAATCAGATCAGGTGTTGTGCAGCCGAGTCCCGCGTCTACGTGCGACAGCTGATGGAAATTAATGACTGTATTCCCGCTAGCTTGTTAGCGAGACGATACCTACAGGCTCTGTGGAGACTGTTTGTTTATGGACTACAGGAAATACAGTTAACGCACGGCGAAGTTTGCGTTCTGCAGTTAACATTGGATGCCAATATTTTCTATTTAGCAACAGTTACGAATCCTTTAAGTGCTAAAATGTGGTCTGTGATCGCATGGTGTTTACTCACTGTAATGACCTCGTTAATTATAATTTTTTAAAATGTTTTGATACATTCATTACGTTACGTAAACACATTTTTTACTTCTGTTTTTTAAGCTAACGATGAGAGGGGCAGTAACGTCCAATCAGCAGCCTCCTGTCCCCGGTGCTTCACCCAATCAGGTGGCTCAAGGTCAAGCCCAACCCACTGGTGCCATGCTCCGCCTCCCCAACCCAGGAGCCAATCCACAGCTCCGTAGCCTTCTCCTGAGCCAGCAGCAGCCAGTAAGTGTGTGTGTGTGTGTGTGTGTGTGTGTTAGGGAGAAAGCAGCTCTTCAGGGTTACATAATGAGTGTAATCACACAGTGTTCTGTGTGTGTGTGTGTGCACGCTTAAATAGGCAGCGGCTGCTTTATAGTTGGAAATGTTCCTGTGAAATCACAGTTTCTCTTTTTTCTTCACAGCGCTGCAAAGGTTTATATACAGCTACAGATCAAAATCTCGATTTTTTAAAATAACTTTTCCAGTTAAAAGTGAATAATGAGAGGATAAAAATACTACACAATATTCCTTCAGGCGTAACGTTAAATCTCTGAAGCTAAAGCTCTTGTGTGGTCCACGGCGGTCAGGACCTACCAAAAGTGCTCCAAGGAAGGAGAACCGGTGACCCGGCGACAGGATTATGGGCAGCCAGGGGTCACTGATAGGGAGTGAAGGCTACTCGTCTGGTCCGATCCAATAGAAGGGTTACTGTAGCTCAAACTGCTGACAAAGTGAACGCTGATTGTGACAGAGACGTGTCAGAACACACATTGTGTCACAGTTTGTTGTGTATGGAGCTGCAGAGCGGTCAGGGTGCCCATGCTGAACGTATCCTCCACCAAAAGAACCTACAGTGGGCATCAGACCTGAACCACAGGGCAATGGAAGAACACGGTCTGGTCTGATGAGTTCATGTCATCAGGATGCCCTGTGGGAAGACCAGTGCAGGCAGTGTGACGCTCTGGGTGATGTTCCGCTGGGAGACCTCGGATCCTGCAGTTCATTCATGCGGATGTTACTCTAGCACGTACCACCTACTTAAACATTGTTACAGACTGAGTTACACCTCTTCATAGAGACGGTGTTTCCTGATGGCAGTGGTGTCTTTTAGCAGGACACAGTGTCCAGGAAGATGAGGTGTTGACTCCGCCTCTAAATTTCCGCATTACAAACCACATCACTACAAATTTATCAGCCTACAAACTTTTTACAAAGGTTTAATTAAAAATTTATAAAGCAGTACCTCAGCATATGAACGCCCCGCCTCAAGAATTGTTGCCTTAAGAACTGAAATTTTGCGAGAAATATGAAGCATTTTTGGCGTACGTGCAGCCGAGCAGAGCCGAACCAAATGGCGGCTAAGTCGTGCCTACGTCCGACATTTAAAACTTGTTTGCGTCAATGGAAAGCCAAGGCTAACAAGTTTCCTTTTTTTTTTTTTTTGCATTTTGTGTAAGATTTAGTGAAGACGTAGCACCACGGGTCCCAAGAATGTTATCAAGGATAATAGCAAGAAGAAAAGGGAGCCGCTTTCAGTTTGGTTTTTAACGCAGCCGGTGCCAAGAAGAATTATAAATTAATGTTAAGTGAGGTTTAATGTCTATTTATTTTATGTTTGACTTCATTTACATGATTTTTTTTCTGAATGTTTTAATTGTTTTTCTATGCCAAAATATGATTGTAAGATTGGTAATATTTTTGGGTGGCTGGAACGGATTATCTGCATTTACATTATTTCCTATGGGACCACGAGTTTCGCGGTACGAAATTTAACCTTAAGAACTCTCCAGAACGAATTAAACTCGTACGCAGAGGTACCGCTCTATGTACTGTATATTAGACTGATAAGAATATAAAAGTAAAGCTTTTTTATAATGAAAATGAACTCTGTATCACTGTATCACTTTGTAAAACTTTTAGTTTTTCCTCCGTCGCTGGTGACGTTTCCACTTCCTGTTTTCTCTCTACCTCCTTCAGCAGAGTGGCGTGTCTCACATGCAGGGCATGCTACCGCTGCAGGGTCTCAACCAGCCGATGGTGCACCCTACAGGAGCCGGCCCTCAGATCCAGTCGCAGTGGAGACAGCCCATGTCAGGTATGACCACGTCCTTACCCATGATGCACTGCGGTTTCCTTTTTATCAACAGCGTTTAGCATTACTCGTTCAGTCTGGGTTTTATTATTCCAACTCCACCATCTGTGCCTGGCATCTGGTGTCACCTTATTTTACTCCGAGCAACAAACGGTTAGCATGCTAACACCAGAAATGTCAGAGTACAACATTTTTAAAGTAAGTTACGGGGGATTTCATGCACCTTGTTTTGTTTTGTTACTAACAGTGCTCATACTGACGAGCATTAAAGCTGAGATACAATTGTCCTAATCGTTAACTAAAAAGCTTCCTCTTGTCTTACGAATACAAGAAACATCTCTACATGTTGGTGTTCCAATCGAAATGCTTCATTCAATCCATCCGTTAGCGCTGGCTCTGGAGGTCACTTTTTAATTTCACTATCTGTAACGTAAACTAGGTGCAGCTAGAGCTGTTTTTAGCACTCCCTAGTGGTATGGATTAAAATTGGTGGATGTAAGTGGTCGAATACGCTTAATAATTATACATGCTATTGGCTAGCATAACTATAGCTAGCTAGCTGAATAGCATGATAATCTTCACCCCAAATAAATAAATGTGGTTGCGAATTTTTTTTGTAGCAACCAAAAAATTGACAGCATGCATTGGCTTTAAAGCGGGCAAACAAGTTAGCGTTTAGGCATGAACAAAATCATGGTTGCTTTGGTAACGCTGTCGTATTGATGTTTGGCTGTTGTTAAAGCTGTGACGAATTCGAGTGTTCCTGTGTGAGTGATACTAGACTTGTAGTTCAGCATTTTATTCATGGTAATATTTATGATTATTATAATTTTTTAAAACATTGTTTAATTCTCTCCCTCCATGCAGGTCAGATGATGATGAGCGCGGGTCCGAGGGGCGCCGTGGCACAGAACCCCGGGATGCCCCAGGTGTCGAGCGTGATGGAGGACGAGATTCTTATGGACCTGATTTGAGGATTTCCTTTTGCTTTAAAATGCCACAAAGAAGTGCAGGAGGTGCGGTACTAGGTTACAGATCCTGCGCGTGCGTGCGTACGTGTGTGTGTATACTGATATCAATATTACTAATGCAAAATGTACACACATGCTCTGTTTACTTGATTGCATCCGGGAGATGTAACGCTCCTTTGATTTAAATTGATTCATCTTGTATTTTTTATGCTTTTACTTTTGCATAGGTTTTACTTTTCTCTTAAGTTCGCCTGCGTTGTTTTAGGGAAAAAAATTAAATAAAGCTGATTTGTTTTGTTCAGCAATGGTGTAATTTTTCTTTTGCAAGGTTGGGGCGGGGGGCTTGGTGAGGGGGGTAGAAAAGTACTTTACTGATGTGAGTGTGTGCGTTAGAGAGAGAGAGAGAGAGAGAGACTGAAATAGAGCAAGCAGTAGATTTGTTTAATGGCTGTTTCTGCCAAACCGTGTCAGAGTGTTAATTTTAACTACTCCAATATGTCATGGAGCCATACAGCGTCCCCTCGGTGCCAGCTTCAGCTACCAGATGGCATGGTTTGGCTGTTTTTCCTGGCAGAAAACACCATCAGGCTGACCGCATGCGCACAACCGTTTTGCACGAGTGCTTCTCAGATAACACACACACACAGTCATGTATATACGCTACATACACACCGTATTACCTGGACTGTGACGTCATTTAATTTACACACCGATCAGACGTTGAGACTTGTATATGCACGTTGTAATGTTTTGAATTCTAGTCTCCTGCTCGTTTTAACAGTATAACCGTCTACCAGGAGTTCACGCCATTGAGCAACAAAGTCATTAATTTGCCATTAAGTTGATCATTAATTCTCTGTGCACTCCGCACATGCACAACGCCGAGCTGCGAGTCATTCTGTGCAGGCGATTAGCTCTAGTAAGAACAATCCTGTGGCGCACGCTAACAAGCAATGAAGAGAAACATTGTGTTGGGTTTAACTACAATAGACCTGGCAATCCCTTAATGCCGTACGCAGGTATGGCGTCTTAAATCCTCCTTAATAAAAATTAAACGGTCTGATGAGCTGATCTGTATATGCATCTAGATGTTTTGAACCTTTACTGATACGTAACTGGCAACCCTAGCAGCGCCACCCCTTTCCTGTGCATCTTACACTGGGAATGTTTCTGCACATAGTCATGTGTTTTTAGAGCAAATTTTAGAATTTATAGGATATAGATATATATATATATATATATATATATATAGATATAGGAATAATTTTAAATGTCATAATATTTAAACAGGGGTAAAAATCATTGTTTTCACTCCATACCACTAGAAGCTGCAGATTTATTTTTTTAACCGATAGTTGTTAACACATTAACAATCAGTAATCAATTAATAATTAATACTAAGGCTTTTTCTTGTTTGTATCTTTTATTCAAACAGATCTAGTTGCACAGTCTCGACGAAGTTTGTTACGTACAACAAATTAGCAAGACAGAAATCATTTAAACAAACTGAATAAAACTGGAAAAATGTACGCTTCCCATTCAAAAACAAACCCACAAAAAATACAGCGAACTGTACATGCGCCCTATTATGGTACAAAAATTCTGGGAATCGAGAATATGCGAGCTACAAAATAGTATTGCATACTATTTTGTAGCTTGCATATTGAGCAATCACTAACACATTTATAATTGTTTAATTAATAGATTAATGATTGCTCATTAACATTCCTAGCAAATATACAACAAAATGATCTAATACTTTATAGCTATTAACATTTTATACTAAAGGATTCAAATGTCGAAGCCAAGCCATGCCCACAAGATGACATCATCAAACTCCATCATCATCATCATATGGTCAGGTGTGTATGTGTTTATACAGTGACATTTTGTCCAGTTCAGTAAAAGAATTGTCCAGAAGTTGTTCAGGAGATGAAGGAATCACCTCACCGGTAAGGTCGCTCAAATGAAAAAGTGTCACTGGTGCTCAGGATGGACCTCTGAAATGGGAGGAGTCTTGGGTGCATGCTGATGACATCATATGTAAAAAAAAAAAAAAACGCCTACCACCAGAAGTGCGAGAACTCGAGGGCAGGGCGGGTAAAGAGAGGCGACACGTACACTGTGCTTGTTAGCAGTATTGTTGTGTTCTTCACAGTTTCTGAGATCTGTGTAATGTGCACTCGGAGAACAAGACACCATGATGGTGATGATGATGGAGCAGTCGAGTGATCTGAGTGGCCATGAGATAAGGAGTGTGATGCGTGGATGTTTTATATCATCATGCTGTTGAACCATCCACACATCATTGATATTTTTAGTAACATGCTATTGAAATATGAAGAATGTGCCCCCCCAACAAGCATACTCATATATGGTTCTTTCTCTATGAAATGTCTCCATATCCCGTCCGTTGAATTAAACTTACTGGCCTGACCCTGTTTCGGCATGACAATGTCCCTGTCCATAACGAGCTCCATGCTGTGATGAGTGTTTTGGAGTGATGGAACTCAAGTGTGTCCTGCACAGAACCCTGACTAGACTCAACCCTACTGAATTCATCAGCGTTGGGGTGAACTGCAGCCTAGAATCCGGGGACGAGGAACTCTGTCCCATACAAAAAGTAACAGCTGATAACCCCCCCCCCCCCCCCTCTTTAAATAGACATAAAGAAATCTCTGTCTATTTCAGTAAGTCATGTTAACCCACCTGAAATTTAGAAGGTGATAGTTGAACAGAAAAGAAGAAACAGCTAGAGGAAAAAACGCTTGCATGGGAAACAGGAAATCATTTAAACAAACCCAACTCAAAGTTAAACTAGATTCAGTCTTTATTATGGGACAAATGGTTGGTGAAATAAGTTGGATTTGTCCCTCAGATGTAACCAGATCCCAAAAGAATGTCTGGGAATGCTGTTTGAAGTGTCACACTTGTCTTGTAGTACCCGATGTACCAGATGCTTCACAATCCCTCAGTTTGTTTGGCACAACTACTTTTGATATGTTGTACAACATTTACTGTGAAACAGATCACGCCCGATCCCGTATGGTTACAAAGCTGTTGTCAAAGTATAGCATTAGCCATCATGGTTTGGTAAAATTGCAAGGCAGGGGTCCTCACGTTATTTTAGCTAGGAAAACTGTGGTCTTAGATGGCATAACTGTAGCTCGAGGCCTCCAAAATGAATGATCTGTTGTTCTCGAACATCCGTCTTCGTCTGCCTTACATGGTGGCCTGTTAGTGAGAATTTGTTCGATTGATTTCCCCAAGCAACCACCCCATAAACTCCCAGTTATGATCAGCAATGAGTCTGACCATGATATTTTCATCCCTGCAAAGTGTGAAATTGCTGAAGTCAATGCTCATCGTGGTATTGGGTCACAGGTGCACAGCCTAATAAATACATCAAGCCCTAACCCATGCCAGAAGTCGAGTTTAAAGTTTAATTTTGGAGAGTCTCCAGTTCGCCCAGAGGGGAAGGATCACATTGCTAATCTTCTTAACGGCATGCCGGATGTGTTTGTGCAACATGACCTAGATTTTGGGCGGACAGACAGAGTAACACACCGTATAACTCAAGAAACCCCTTTTAAATACCATACTCGGCCAATTCACCCACAGGACATTGAGGCTGTCCGCAAGCACATTTAAGAGCTTCTTAATGCTGGAGTTATTTGAGAGTTGGAATCTCCCTTTTCATCACTGGTTGTGATGGCTAGGAAAAAAATAATCAGAACCTTTTCTGCATTGACTATAGGAAATATTCCAGTGGTTCCCACTGGTTTTCGGTTCTTGATTTGAAATCTGGTTATTATAAGATGGAATTTGAGGAAGCCCAAAACAGCTTTTGTGTGCCCTCAACCGCATGCCTCAAGAAGTGACAAATGCACCAAGTACCTTTCAAAAATTGATGGAAAAGTGCATGGAAGACATGAATTTAAAAGAGTTTTTCTTTTCCTTGACGACCTAATAGTTTTCTCCAAAACTCGAGAGGAACACGAAGCAAGATTGAAAAAGGTAGACGTCTAGACATGTAGACATGTTTTTTTAGACATCTGTTTGATACCTTGGCCATGTGGTCTTTCAAAACGCAGTAAAGACGGACCCAGAGAAAGTTGCTGCTCTTCGAATGTGGGCAGTCCCTTAGGCCCTAGGAGAGTTGGGGTCTTTTCTTTGGTTTGCAGCAAATTACAGGAGGTTCGTATTAGGGCTACTCCAGCATAGTCAAACCCCTCCATGACTTCTGGTTACCCACCTTTCCATAAGAGACCCCATTCAAAAAGCAAACAAAACCCTTACCACAACCCTAAAGAGCCATTTGGAAGCTGCTGGACATCAACTTGCCAACAAGCATTTAAAATGATTGTTGAAAAAACTTGCCACTGCTCCTGTGTTAGGGTTCGCTGACTCCCAAAAGCCCTGGATACTTCATACCAATGAAGACCACAAGCCTTCGTGCTGTTTTATATCAAGAACAAGAAGAACAATTGTGAGTCTGCGTTCTCATTCAAACACATGTATCATCCTGGAAAGCAAAATGCTGAAAAATCAATTCACATAGGATCACCTCTGTAATTCCAGAAATATTGATGCAACAGACCAAGCTGTTGGAAAGGCTATCTGTGAGAGACAGTTACCTACAGTGTCAGCCATGACAATAAAGTCTGACTGCTTTGCCCTTATTGAAATCATTGCTATGTCTGCTAGTGCTGTGACTGACGGCTATGGGAAGGAATATGAGTTTGCAGGATTGCCGGTTGTTCCCCATGTAAATAAAGTCGAGTTAGATACTAAACAGAGAGGTGATCAATGTTTAAAGCATATCATTTCCCAAATTGGGTGGATGGACAGAAACCATTACACGCACTGAGCCATAAGCTTTCAGAACTTCCAGTTCTGTTGTGAGAGCTAGGTCGCCTCGAGCTCCTAAACGAGTCCTATACAAAGGCGTCAAGTAGGGTCTCAAACTACGTGAAACTTCGTGAACCCTGCATGATCATGTGGGCATTGTGCACCTTGTAAGATCCATGTCCTACTGGCAGAGGATGGTCATGGATATAGAGAGAAAAGCACAGACTCGTGGGAGATGTTTGCACAGAAAGTCACCATCTGAGAAAGCGGCACCCTTAATCAATATCAATACTATGAGACCCCTTGAACTTGTTTGTATGCATTTTCCTTCTCTTAAAACCAGACTGAAGTGGAACCAAAGATATCTTGGTGATCACAGATCATTTCACCAAGTTTGCTGTTGCCATTCCAACAACTAGATTTTGGCATATTGATAATGTCATGGGATTTTTGCCATATGAACTAATGTTTGGGCGTTAGCCAGGCAGGCGGGCCTGTTGACTTTGCATTTGGGTTGCATGTAAAGCATGCAGCACACATCACATTCTCAGTACGTACAGAGCCTCAAATCCCATCTTGAAGAAAGTTACAAGTTAGCCTTTAATAATGCTTCAAAAGTAGCAGGAAAAAACAAAAACAGATTTGCCAAACGTGTAATTGTCTCAGATTTAGAATTTGGTGACCAAGTATTGGTCTGGAATGTCCGTATTTGGGGTGAAACAAATTATCAGACAGATGGGAGTCAGTCATATACACAATGGTTAAAAGGGCAGGAATTCTTCCAGTCTGCACTGTCAAACCTGAAGACGAAGATAGTCCAATTAGAATGCTACATAGGTATTTATTGCTCCCTTGTGGCTATCTTTCTCTTGAGATAATTAATGAGACCGCTAAGTAGACACAAAGGAGTAGGCCACCAACCCATCTTAGCTCTGCAACAGACGCACCCAGAGAAATTCTTAGAAGAAGATGATGATGATGATGAAATCATTCCAGTATGCTGGTACAGTGTGCCTCCCAGTGCTGAGGCCTCTAGGTATCTAACCACCCACCATGACTCACAACAGTTAATGTGCAGGATACACAACCTTTTGGATCTCCAAACCCAAATTCTTCTGTTGAGACTCATGTAGATGTCCAAGAGGTGAATTGCACTCCAGAAGTTGATTAATCACATAAGAGAGTACTGTAAATATAGTGACACAGCATTTGATACCCCACTGCCAAATAGATATCAAGCACTCATCTGCTAAACTAACCAGACAAGCAGAAAGTACATGTGACTGTCATGACTTGCATACAGAGCAAGCATTAGCATCCCCTGACATGTCTGAGTCCCAACTGAATGACTTGACTGAACCAGAAGTAGAAGACCAAATCCACACTTGTAATTGTGAAGGAACAAGTTCTACCAGATGTTCAGTCAGACATAGGGAGCAGCCTAGCCGGCTTCAGGATGTAAGGTTTGGATATCACTTGACAGCTTTTGAACGTTTGATGTTTTGAACGAGAACCATGCATGTCACCCTGTTCAACTTCCTTAAACAGCAACCACCTGACCTTTACCATGTAACAGGTCATACATGAGTTTAAGGGGGGGTTGGGGGAGGGAAGAAGACTCAATACAGTTGTCATTTCTGTATCATCCTGTAGCACTATATGCATACATATGCTTGGGCAAGTGGGGTGAGCCAATCGTATTGGGTGTTGTGGAGTGCTGGCCAAGCAGAGGCTGTTTTTGGGGGTCCCGGACCATTGTCCTCCTGGTGGATTGCCATTTTTGCAAACTGGGTTGCTTCCTTTCTCTCTCTCCCTTCTGCGTTTTGGCCATCAAGAAGGCTGTTTTGTTGTGTTGCTGACAGGCTCGGTTTTGTGGAATTCAACGGTGAGTAAGTAAGAGAGGATAATTACTCCTATTTGCTGTTTTGTTGAGTGGTTGACAATTAGTTTTATTTAGTTAAAAAAGGTACAGGGCAGTTCGGTTGGCCGTTAGGTAGTGACTTGAATGCAGAATGCCATAGGCATAAGCTGCTTGTGTTAGCATCTTAAATATGTGAAAAATCTACATGGTTAGCAAAAGCCAGTTGTCCGGTAAAGGTTTTGAGGGTGTGATGGAACATAAGCTGCACTTCCTGTTGCTGTAGGACTGTACTATGATATGAATCTCAATATGCTCTCTCACTTATTGGTTTGGTAGGACATACTGAGCACATGTACTGTACTGTGAGTGTTTTGTGTAATGTAGTGTAAAATGTGTAAATGTTTGTTAGAAATCGTTCAAATAAGTTTATTGATGTGTTGATTAGTATTTACACTTTGGGTGCCAGATATTCCCAGCTCTTCTGATATTGGCCAAAGCAAACCAAAATTGTGTTATAACAGCACACACATGGGGGAGTAAATCCAAAATGATACGTTCAACAAGGCCACATGGAGGTAAAGGAAAGCGGTACACATACTTTTAGACACTATTTGTAGATGTTTTTGTAGAATTTCAAGTCACAATGTGTTGCATACAGTACTATGTTGTGGATGTCCTTAAGCATTTTATTCCTCTAACGCCACAGCATTTTTACCCACATATGCAGTTTAAATAAGAGCTCACATTTGAGATCGCCGTGTTACCTGTGAAGAAGTTCACAGTTAATCTCATCGAAACAACTTCCAGTTCTAACTAAAGATCTAACTAAGAACAAGAAATAGTTCTTTAGAAAGAACAAGGAAGTCACTAAAGCTTTTGTGAAATTTCTTTGTCCTGAATATTATGAGAAATACTTCTGCTTTCTAGGAATTCCTTTCAATCGAAGCAGGAGCGAGAGTCCTTTTTCTATTATGCTTCTCTTCTTTTCCTTTTTCGTCATGCATTACAAGGTCACTGCCTGTATGACGTTGTGCACAAACGCTTCTTTATAAATCAGCCGAACGCTGAACCTGAAAGAGAACCAGCTGCTTACGACCTCAGCACTTTCTCCACGCTGGAGCTTTATCTTCCTGACCTGAGGACCGTCGCACAGAGAGTCTAATGCACACACCTCAATGTGCTTATTTTTTTCCTCCCTCTCTCTCTTTCCTTATCTCTCTTAATGTATTTATTATTTTCCTCGGGTCTTTCCAGTTTACACTTGCTGCATGAACTCGAGTCTTAGACATATTCAAGGCTTCCTGACTCAAACTCAGCTCTGCTGTATAAACCCATTGCTGCTCAGTTCTGTCTTCTGATTGGGCAGGAGATGTTGATTAAACTATATTGCCAAAAGTATTTACTCATCCAAATAATTTCGTTCAGGTGGTTCAATCACTACCATGGTGTATAAAATCAATCACCTAGGCATGCAGGCTGCTTCTACAAACATTTGTGAAAGAATGGGTCGCTCTCCGGAGCTCAGTGAATTCCAGGTACCGTAATAGGATGCCACCTGTGCAAGAAGTCCCGTCATAAAATTTTCTCAACTGTTAGTGGTATTAACAAAGTGGAAGCGATTGGGAACAACAGCAACTCAGCTACGAAGTGGTAGGCCTCGTAAAATCACAAAGCGGGGTCAGCGGATGCTGAGACGCATAATTCACAGAGGTCGCTAACCTTCTGCATAGTCAATAGTTACAGACGACCAAACCTTATGTGGCCTTTAGATTAGTTCAAGAACAGTACATAGAGAGCTTCATGGAATGGGTTCCCATGGCCGAGCAGCTGCACCCAAGCCTTGCATCATCAAGTGAAATGCAAAGCATTCCTGACCTGAGGACCGTGGTGTAAAGCACGGACTCACGCACTGGACTCTAGAGCAGCGGAGAGGTGTTCTCTGGAGTGACGAATCACACTTCTCTGTTTGGAAATCCAATGGACGAGCCTGTGTTTTGCGGTTGCCAGGAGAACAGTACATGTCTGACTGCATTGTGCCAAGTGTAAAGTTTGGTGGAGGGAGGATTATGATGGCCACTGATTTATTAGAGTTGCAATGGTGAGGTCTCCTGTTTGTTTGGTGCTTTTATGCGTCTCCAATGTCTGTGCATTTGTGTTCTTTTCAGGACAGAAGGTTTTTAGGTTCCTCTGTGTCATGACAAGTTGCTTTACTGACTTAATGATGTCAAACATTCAATAAATTAATAATCAAACATTTGCAATATTTCAGCAGACTGATGTGGTGTAAAAGGAATAAAACACTCAGGCTGGCTTTTGTAAGAAATTAATCACCTTGGAGGTCTTGGCATGCTGTGAGGTGATGCAGTCAAGCTCATCAGATCTTAATCAGACTCTTTGTGTGTGTGTGTGTGTTTAGTTAAAGTCTACTAAATACATTATTAATTAATGGAATTATGTGTGTGTGTGTGTGTGTGTGTGTGTGTGTTATGCCTGTTTTTTTCGTCCAGACGACTCTGTGTGCAGTCACATTCTCTCACACAGACAGGAAGTGATGTCGGTCCCCATCACCCGGGAAACAGAGACTGTTGCTAAGAAACGCTGACACTGGGATCGGATTCTGAACTCTGTCTCCATCCCCCACTTTCTCTCTCTTTCTCACTCACACACTGTCTCTCTCTCTCTGAGATAGAGGATCTTCTGTTTTCCCGGGACGGCTGCTCATCGTTCTCCTGGCCATCCGGGTCACGTCTGCATCCCAGTGAAAGCCGGCTCTTTCTTTCTCTTTCTCTTCCCCCTTTTTTTTACCATCGCGCTCGTATCCTGCGTCCTTCAGCTGTCTTCACTAATATGGTGTCCTAATATTGTTTTAGTATTTTTTCCTTTTTGTACACGTGATATTTATATCTGATACATGATTTGTCTTAAGATGCTGCAGGGAGAAGCACAGGAAGCTGATGAATGTCGAGAAACGCAGATCGTCTTGCAGCTTACTCACAGTCTAATTACAACATTAACGTCAGTCACTGACATTAAAGGTGAGGACAAATATGAAAAACGATCAACTTTATGGCAGATCTATTAGTACACACTTTAATCAACATTAACGTAAGACATCCGTCTTTTTTTATTATCGTTTCGGTGCGATTGCGAGAACCATCGCTAAGCAGACGGCTAATTGCAAACAAACTTAACGTTTCTGTTACTGTTCTGTAGCTCTTTCACACAACATATATAATAAAACTGGCGAGCTAAATATTGGGCGCTTAATTTAAATAGATTAAAAAAAAAGCTTGCAAAGAATTAAAACATAAAAAAAATATGATTTTTCTTTTAATTTTCAGAAATAAGTAATAAGGAATAAGTAATCCTACGTTAGTGGGTGTGCCTAAGGGTCATATTTTTTTGAGGAATTGAGAATACTGTATATGCATATAAAATAAAATATGTATAGCGGTATCTGTTGAATTTTGAGATGATGTAATGATTTTTTTCAAGGTGGATTTTTTGATGATATAAGGGCGTTTTTCTATTTAAATTTCTAAGTAAAATATCTTTCCTCAAGCCTGTATGTTACCTGAAGCTCAGCCAATTACACCTGTAAAAAACACGTTAAAATTTGTTTAGTAGTTTTTATGTGATGCGTGCACAAACAAACAATCAAACAGATAGACAAAAATTCCAAAAACCATCTTGATGTGTTTAATTAATTAGATTTTATTTGTATAGCGCTTTAACAAAAGTCATATTACTCATCTTATGTACCCCCCAAATAATTTTTCCAAAATTATCTTCATTGTACAAACATAGTCCCACTTTACAGTTTTATTATATTTTTGTACACTTTACAGTTTTATTATTATATAGATAGATAGATGAACCAATAAGAGGAAATTTGCAATATTTGCAGTCGGCCAAAACACAGTAATGATTTTATGTTTATATGTTATATAATACAGAAAGTCTGTGTGTGTTTGTGTGCCAACGAAGCTACTTCTAAAGTTTATGCAACATGGAAGTGCCCAATCTTTCTTCCCTAAAAATTTCCTAAAAGTTGCTAACTTCAGCTGTTTTGGAGAGATTAATATATACAGTATTTGCCCCAAAATTGGCATTTTTCAGCGTTTTACTGTCTCGCTTCTAACAATAATTATTTAATATGCTAATTATTCACATTTCTTTATGACTATTGATATTACAATTAAAAGCAGATGACCTGTAGAAATTGTTACTTAAATTAAAGCATTCCAGCTTTTTGTAAAAGCCAAAAATCTGTAATGTGCGTAACCATGTCAAATTCATGTTGCAATATCTTACACTTTTTTGGGGAATTATGTCTTTTCATGTAAAATTAAAATGGCCAAGTTTTATCTGAATGACAACTATGATCGTTGAAAATTTGAATTTAAAGTTACAGACACTACATGAAAGGGCATGAAATTGTATTTGGCAAATGTGTTTTATTTTATCTGATAAAAATATAAATGTGTATGCATATTTACAAAAACCAAAGCATGGATCGGGAGATAAGAAGCATTAAGTATTATGAAAAATGGTGTTATACGATCCTATCTTAAGAGACACTTTTTAGCCAAAAGCATTCTGGGAAATTTTGGTTCCCTCATTCTCTTGGCGTGCTGACAAGTCATGACCTTCAGCTGAGATAATAAAGAAACAACTTTCCCCTTATTAAAGAAAAGAAGCATCATGAAGGTATCTCGCTTTGCTTGAGTTTAGAAGAGGGTCCACCTCCTAGACATTTAGCACAGAACTTCTTTTATTTCCAGTACCAGCCTTTTCTCTGCAGGAAATAGAAGAGATGATTTGGCTCTCTCATTGAAAAAAGAAGAAGGACGCAGCATGGTTAAAGCAGGTTTAAGGCCACGGTGCAGGTGGTGTAGGTAATTCGTCAGGTTTGCTGTAACGTGAGAATGTGTGTGTGTGTGTGTGCTGACAGCAGAGATGTTTAAGTGTAATAATGCTGGGAAGTGCGAATCACAATGACTTCAAGAGGAAAGATCAAAGGTCATGTAATGGGGCAAAGGAAGAAGATTCTGCACTCCAAAATTTCTTACAATTTTTTTTTTTTTTTGCATTTTTTTACAGATTTCTTACAGTCCAATTAAAGACCGTTCAGCTTATGTAAGCCATGGTGCTCCTCCATCCATGCATCCATCCATCCATCCATCCATCTATGTAAAGCACTTTTCATGTACAGGGTCACTGGGGCTGTGGGACCCATCCCAGGAGCTCAGGGGACATGGCAGGGTGTATGTTAGATTGTGTGCCAACACATCGCAGGGCACAACACACACTTACACACCTAATCACACACACGCAATTTGAAAACACCAATCAGACTACAGCACATGTCCCTGGACTGCAGAAGGACACCAAAGTATGTGCACGATGTCCTCAGTGGCACCACTCGTATGTACCCCAGAATACCAGAATAAGTAAATAAATCTGTCTTATTCCAGAGATGAAATCAGATTCAATCCATGTTGATGTCACAGGATAGTACAAAAATAACAATGTCTGGGGATTCGACCTGCTGTCTGAACCTCCAGCCGCATAAAAGGTGAAAAGCCCTTTAGAAAGCAACCTGGTTTTAACGCTGATCCTGGCCCAGATGTGCTCCAGTGGTTTGCGGTTTCAGGATTTGAATGTCATGACTCGGTGGGATCAAATGTCAAAAGGTGGACGCAAACTAAACCAGCGTTCACCAAGGTGCACACACACATACACACACACACACACACACACACACACAGAGAAAGATAAACTGTAGTTAGAATGGTAGAGACTGGATGCAGTGGTGTGGAAGGTTCCTTCACTATAGGAGTTGTTGATCAGTATATGAATATACAGGGGACTTTTGATTGTGCAGAATAACAGAACACAGATCTAAGAGTAAAAACTTCCATTTATTTCTCTATATAATCCCCTTCTACACTAATTCACTTATCCCAGTGTTTCACTAGTGCTTGGAGACCATCAAGGTATAAAGTTTACTCAGAATATGACTGCTTGAAATGTGCAACTGGTGTTGATAAATGAGTGTGTGTACAGTTCACACATACGGAGCCGTCTCTTCTTCAAGTTATTCATCAAATTTCAAGGATCAGGCATTCCACTCGCTAAATGTTCACAGAAGCGACTGCAGTGTGCTCTGAGATACCTCGACCGGGATCGTCATTCACAGCTGTGCAGCCTTCTTTAAAATGTTTGCACCATTCAAATGTTTTACTCGTGGCTAAGAGTCTTATACAAATCTTCCATACAAGTCTTCCTGTAAATGTCAATTACTTTTTTTTTTACCATTTTAGCACCAGTTCCAAAATGAACAATCGAACAAAGAGAACAAGAGAAGCTTGGTCCTGCTTCTAAACCCTGAGTCAGTTTACGATCTTTTTTTAAAGATTGCTCAGCCAAGAACAGAGGACACGCCTGCTTTACTAGCGCCGGTAACGAGAAGCATGGACGGGAATCAGGGATGATTCCGGAGATCTCCAAGGGATAAAAATGCCCTGACAGAACGCCCTTGAGGGAGAAAGAGGCACATCGTGCCAAAGAAGGCTTGTTTTATAACCACTACTTCTTAAAACGCCAGAAACGGAGACGTGTGAGACGCTGCAGCGCATCGACCTCCCACGAGGAACCATAAACCTCCATTAGAGGAGGGGGGGGGGGTTGGGAGTGGGTGCTGTAGTCGGCTTCGTTTACATTGCCAGCCTCAGCGCAGCACTTAAACTCTAACTCGAAACACTATTTTATAGATGAATCAGATGTTGCTAACAATGCTATGTAGCTAACACTGAACTTTGTGTTCAATATTATTATTAATTAACAATACTACTCCCGCAACCACATCTAATATGCATACATGTTACAGCGATAAAACGGAGGACCCCTGTCGACGAAACATAAATGCGTGCGGTGATTTTCCACACCTTTGGGCCATGTTGTTTTGCGGGTGGGGCGTGGTGCAGCATTTCATCTGTCTTCACTCTTCACAAGAGCGCACCATTATTATGTTATTTAGCATTATTTAGCACTAATATAGCTGAACAGTGAGGAAGTGCTTGGAAAGAATATGCATGTATGATACAACCTCACCATGCAGCCAGCGTGTGTAAACAGGTTTAATGTGTTTAACATGTTTCCTTGCAATGATGGTAACGCAGCTAAAAAGCTCTGGGTGGGAAGCGTAAGCATCAATGAAGAACACCAAGGATTAATACCAAAAAAGGCATAGGCTAACAATATACTGCCACTACTTTTTCTCTAATTTTTAACTCACACTTCAGTTTCCACGCTCTAATCTTAAGCTCAAGCTCCAAACAGGTGTACCAATGGCTCTAAATGGCCCCAGGTGTAAAGAAATTGTGTGACACTTTATGAGAAACTGGAATCCCATCCAGGACTTATTCCTCCCTAATCCTGAGATAGACTCTGGATTCACCAGAATCCTGACAAGGATAAAACGTTTAATGAAGAAGAACGAGAGATAAACTCTTCTTGATGGGGATTCAAGCATGTAAGATCCCAAAGCATCACCCAAAAGACAAACAAAAGACCTCTTTTGAAAAAAAAAGATTCTTTATGCCATGTAGGTCGGACTCTTTGGGGTTGAGACTAATGTATCATATGATCGCCGTAGACAATTGTTTGTTTTTGTTTGTTTGTTTTAAACTGGATTTTAATTTCATTTAGTAAGCTATGGCCATGACTAGGCAATAATTTTTTTTTTTTAAATGAACCACAAAGATCCAACTATAGTGTCATAGAGAAACACTTTATGTGCATGTTAAAAGAATGAACTAATGTGCTAGCATTTTGTGCATTCTTTGCACTGGGGAAACACTACTAATCCAAGCCATGGAAAAAGTGATTTGCTAAAATTCCATTGAACTAACTATAATATAATTACACAGATTAACTTTTACTAGGTAGTTTTACTTTTGACATCTAGGTAATGTTAATCCCATATTCACACTAGCAGACCAAAAGTTGCTCATGTTATCAGTAGCTGGTCTTTTGTTGTTGGTCATGGATGTGGCCTAGTCAGCAGGTCTTTAGATAAACTTCTGTAGCTACTATATCCTTCTGAGACCTAAATGTCTCAGAACATGACATGTTCTCCCAACTTCATTGTCCATTCTCATACAGTATGAAGAGTTTTGGGTAAAATTCTTTAGCCAAACTTCTTTCTGTTTGAAGACATTACAATCTATGAACAAAGACAAAGTGGTCAGTAGAAACTGCAATGCCCCCATCCATCCAAGAACCTATGTCCAACTGGGGATTAAAATGGTAACCATTTATATTATTAATGAGGTCATATATGACAGAATAAAATTAAACCAGAGGAAAAAAAAAAAAGACAGATCCCATGTGCCACACGGCCGGTTTGAGGAATCATTATCAAGTCCATCATCTAGATCTTTCTCTTTCTTATTGAAAATACCAGGTAAATTAACAATTTGGCATTGAAAATATGCATGCATCAAAATTAATGCTTTTACTTTGTCTTTTGCTCGTGTAAACACAGGGTCAGGCCTGCTTGAGGGCCCATAGATGGCTCCCAAAGACTTGACCCTCCAACCTGCTTAGTGCACCCATTTCAACAGCCACAAACACCCAGGCCCAGGTTAATGGCCTGCAGCTTCCACGCTGTCATTCACCCCCCTCCCCACACACACACTGGACGAGGGATGAATATGGGTTTAAACATGGCATACAACCAGTGTACATACAGAAACACATTGCGGAACACCACCACGGAAGTGCACAGAGAGGCTCTGGGGTTCAGTTAAAAAAAAACTGGGGGAAAAAGATTATCCGAGGATAGAGACGGTGACTGAGAGATTTCCGGAACAATTTCAACACAGAAGGTTCAAGAGGGGGTTGTACAGAGGAGAAAAAAAAAGAGAGAGCACGAGAAAGAGAGAGAGAGAGAGAGAGAAGGAGGGAGGGATATCCACTGCACTGTTGTGTGACTGGAAATTTAATAGCGAGCGAGCGAGTGAGCGATGGAGGGAGGGGAAAAAGGGAGGGAGAGGAAGGAGGAAAGCAGCAATAAGGGGGCAAACATCCACCGCTATTGAGTTCCACAATACAGCCTCCGTTAGCATAGGGTGGTGGAGGAGGAGAAGGAGCAGGAGGAGGAGGAGGAAGAGGATGGAGGGATGGAGGGGATGAGGAGAGATGAAGCTGATGTTTTAGATGTGTCATCAGTACAGCGAGGGCTTTATTGTAGACAGATGAAGAAGAGGAGTGCATGGAGGTGCTTCAGGAGCATACTGATTTTGTAACATCCCTCCCAACACACACACATTCACATTGTCCCCACCAACCCAGGGGGGGTTAATTAATTAATGCATGCTCCATCTAGTGCAGTTTTAAAAAGACAAAAAGTAAAATTAAAGTGCTGTTAAACTTGTCACATCATCCTGTTATAGTGCAGGTAGAGAATAATGGGAATAGGAAGTGTATACATCGTTTTTACTTTTCCATCTCGATCCACACACAACTTGGCACAGGTTTTACCCTGGATGCCCTTCCTGACGCAACCTTACCATTTTATCCGGGCTTGAGACCAGCACTGCATCCAGTGGCTGGGGTTTGTAGTTTAAAATGTTATAAAAATGTATCTAGTAAAATATTTTTTCATCAAGGCAGTGTGTTACATCAAGGCGGCGTGTTTTCCAGAGTCGGCTTACATGCAGGTGATTAAGTGGACTTTCCTGAAGTGTCCTTTTCAGAGTTTGGGGTAAATGAGAACGTGCTGTAATAAATCTAATAGTGATCTAATACACTAAGACATCAGTGGTGCTCTTTAAACAAACTAAATTTGTGCGTTATCCAACAGCACACAGCGCCGAGTTGTGCTCGAACCACGACTGAATCATATTTCACAAAGCGCACTAGAAAGGGTACACGATTTAGGGCAATTTCAAATTAGGCACGATTGATTTGTACAGCGTCCAGGAACGAATGCTCCCCCATCCCCACGTTTACATTAATTTTGTTCTCAGTTCTCGTGTACACTAGCATATTTCATAGTGCTGTCAATCAATTAAAGGCATTGTCTGTGATTAATCAAGATCACTTAAACAGCAGTGGCTGGGTAGTATGGGGGTGATGGGCAGGGCTCAAACCCAGATCCTCAGCTCTGAAAGTCGACAGACTAGAGCCTTAGCCACTTGAGTCACCACTCCTACAGCTTACGGTTGATGTATTCTTGTAACACTCGACTTTGGTTTTATCCAAACTTCCATCTAGAGGCTTTTTATAATGGAACTTGTCGTTCAGCACACCTGGTGATGTTTCCTCAGTCATCTTATTATCCATTTTAAATGTGCCATTATCACAGACAGCAAAGTAACCGCGCTGCCATTATGGGACGCCATTAGGGGCAAATTTGGTCATATGATTAATTTATCTTAATTTTTTTTTTTTTATTTCTGGATCAATCACATGCGTTTCACATTTATAATGACAGCCCAAGTACACTCTCCAATACAGCAGGTGGCAGTATGTCATTAAACACAAGAGAAGAAGAGAATGATGAAGGTAACCTGTGCACTATGCCTAATATTAGTGATATTTCTAAGGAAAATGTCAGCAGCAACAACGCTCGCATGAGATTGGAGCATGCTACAGTACTGTACACTGAGATTTCGGAGGAGACAGATGCCATTGATGACATTGCATCTAAACAGCAATCTACGTCCATTCTCAGGTACAGTACGATCGGCTTCCATATCTGATTCGATTAGTGCCCTGTACCACTCTCGAGACCGCGACCCAGACTTTGAGGATGAGTATTCTCAGAAACGATATCGGGGCCTTGATGTGAAAACGCCCTGTGTAGACTCGAGACGCACTGTATTGTACTGTACACCATAAGCCTTATATAGTGCCGTTAGACCAGGTCGAAATCAGATTAGTAGTATTAGTGGAGTGCAGTGCATTATGGGTAGTGTAGAGGAATAAAAAAAGGAATGATCCATAGCTCAGATATGAGGGATTATCAGAGGGGTGATTAGCGCTGGACTGATAACGTGCTATATTCAGACTCTGGGGAATCAGTCACACTCAGAGATCTCTCTCTCTCTCTCTCTCACACACACACACACACACACTACATCGTTGCTGCATTAACTCCTACCCCAAACACACACCTCGTTTACCCCCGGCGGCATTCGATATGGCACGGGATATTGAGCACGATGATCTATTTACACCTTTTAAATCAGGATATAGATGTGTGTGTAGGGGGGTGTCTGAGGGAAGGTAGGACCGGTCTCTGAGCTTCAGCGTTGCCAAGGTAACACGCAGCCTTACCAGAGAGAGCATCCACACTACACTACACTACATTACACTACACAAACACTAAATCTCAACTGCCTCCGTATTTAACATATAGGGCACTACATCCAGTGTAGCAGTGGGTTTATACTGTACACTGAGCCTGTACTGATCAGAATCTGCACTGTGGAGAAAACACCACTCAACAGTGGTTCTACAGAGAACCCCACTCCAAAGTCTCTCTACAGACAACCCAAATCCATATTGTTTCTATAGAGAACCCCACACCACACTATTTCTATAGAGAACCCCATTCCACAGTGTTTCCATAGAGAACCCCACTCAACAGTGGTTCTACAGAGAACCCCACTCCAAAGTCTCTCTACAGAGAATTCAACTCAGCGAACCATGCATGCTCCATCTAGTGCAGTTTTAAAAAGACAAAAAGTAAAATTAAAGTGCTGTTAAACTTGTCACATCATCCTGTTTTAGTGCAGTTCCGGGTAGAGAATAATGGGAATAGGAAGTGTATACATCGTTTTTACTCTTTCATCTCGATCCACACACAACTTGGCACAGGTTTTACCCTGGATGCCCAGTGTTTCTATAGAGAACCCCACTCCACTGTGTTTCTATAGAGAACCCACCTCCACAGTGTTTCTATAGAGAACCCCACTCCACACTATTTCTATAGAGAACCCCATTTCACAGTGTTTCTATAGAGAACCCCACTCCACAGTGTTTCAATAGAGAACCCCACTCCACAGTGTTTCTATAGAGAACCCCACTCCACAGTGTTTCTATAGAGAACCCCACTCCACTGTGTTTCTATAGAGAACCCACCTCCACAGTGTTTCAATAGAGAACCCCACTCCACACTATTTCTATAGAGAACCCCATTTCACAGTGTTTCTATAGAGAACCCCACACCACAGTGTTTCAATAGAGAACCCCACTCCACAGTGTTTCAATAGAGAACCCCACTCCACAGTGTTTCTATAGAGAACCCCACTCCACAGTGTTTCTACAGAGAACCCCACACCACAGTGTTTCAATAGAGAACCCCACTCCACAGTGTTTCAATAGAGAACCCCACTCCACAGTGTTTCAATAGAGAACCCCACTCCACAGTGTTTCTATGAAGAAACCACACTCCACAGTGTTTCCATAGAGAACCCCACCCCACAGTGTTTCTATAAAGAACCCTACCCCACAGTGTTTTATAGAGAACCCCACACCACACTATTTCTATAGAGAACCCCACTCCACAGTGTTTCTACAGAGAACCCTACCCCACAGTGTTTCTATAGAGAACCCCACTCCACAGTGTTTTTACAGAGAACTCTACCCCACAGTGTTTCTATAGAGAACCCTACCCCACAGTGTTTCTATAGAGAACCCCACTTCACAGTGTTTCTATAGAGAACCATACCCCACAGTGTTTCTATAGAGGACCCCACTCCACAGTGTTTTTATAGAGAACCTCACTCCACATTGTTTCTATAGAGAACCCACTCCATATTGTTTTATAGAGAACCCCACAACACACAATTTCTATAGAGAACCCCACTCCACAGTGTTTTTACAGAGAACCCCACTTTACAGTGTTTCTACAGGGAACCCTACCCCACAGTGTTTCTATAGAGAACCCTACCCCATAGTGTTTCTACAGAGAACCCCACTCCACAGTGTTTCTATAGAGAACCCCACTCCACAATGTTTCTATAGAGAACCCTACCCCACTCCACAGTGTTTCTACAGAGAACCCTACTCCACAGTGTTTCTATAAAGAACCCCACTCCACAGTCTTACTTTAGATAACCGCACTCCATATTGTTTTATAGCTAACCCTACACCACACTATTTCTATAGAGAACCCCACTCCACAGTGTTTCAATAGAGAACCCCACTTCGCAGTGTTTCTATAGAGAACCCCACTCCACAGTGTTTTTATAGAGAACCTCACTCCACATTGTTTCTATAGAGAACCCACTCCATATTGTTTTATAGAGAACCCCACAACACACAATTTCTATAGAGAACCCCACTCCACAGTGTTTCTACAGGGAACCCTACCCCACAGTGTTTCTATAGAGAACACTACCCCATAGTGTTTCTATAGAGAACCCCACTCCACAGTGTTTCTATAGAGAACCCCACTCCACAATGTTTCTATAGAGAACCCTACCCCACTCCACAGTGTTTCTATAGATAACCCCACTCCACAGTGTTTCTACAGAGAACCCTACTCCACAGTGTTTCTATAAAGAACCCCACTCCACCGTCTTACTTTAGATAACCCCACTCCATATTGTTTTATGGATAACCCCACACCACACTATTTCTATAGAGAACCCACTCCACAGTGTTTCAAAGGAATTTTATTTTACCAACTTTGTATTATTTGTCATAGCCAAAGTCATTAAACTCATGGTTGTAGTATGGGCGTGTCTGATCTGACACAACTTCAAATAAACTTTGACTGGATCAAAGACGGAGCTCAGACTCATACACTCTCCACCTCTTCTCTTGTCCTCAGTCCAACTTTACTCTCTGCTTGTGCTGAAATCTTCCTGGATGTTTCGCTTTGTATAAAGTCCTCCTTCTCTGTCCACTGATTCAGACTGAAAGCTCACTGACTTTCCCTATCTTTATCTTTCTTCACCTACCATTATCTATCTACAGCTTGCCCCATCCCCCTTAATCATCTGGTTTAAACCGGATTTCTGGCCCCGTACTGAGCACTGAGGTGATGTGCAAATGGTGAATGTAAATAATATGTGCTAATAAACGCTAGTCACATGCTAATGCAGCGGTGCTGCCAGGTCGATAAATACAACAAAGGTGGAATTTTTAAAAATGGTTTACACTACAAAAAAAAGATAAAATTTGGGGAAGAATAGAATGAAGAAGTTCAAGTTGAGATTTAATGTTACCATGTACTTGTTTTTTATCTTAGAAATACTCCAAAATGTCCAAAAAGATAATTTATCATTCTATGGAGACAGTATATCATCAGCATATGATCAGAGAGCATGCTGAGAATACCTGAGACCTGTCAGAGTGTGTAAATGTGTGTGTGTGTGTGTGTGTGTGTGTGTGTGTGTGTGTGTGTGTGTGTTGTACAGATTGACACGGTACAGATGTTCAGCTCTTGCAAGTTATTCAACAACATCTGGCCCACTGCAGTGCAACCAAGAAGCATATTTAAGTTCTTCTGGATAATGAAGGGTTCTAAGAATTCCGATCCAAAATAAAATTAGTAAATTAAAAATAATACTTAAAAAGTTAAACCATTTAAAGATTCTTTGACTATCTTTCAAGTGGAACCCTTAAGGGTTCTGTCTAAAACTCTAATAATAAACTCTACTAATATAGAGTGTTTTTTATTCAAAGCTTTAAAACCCTTACCTATTGTACAGTACCTATTGTTAAGTCTTAAGGAGTCAAACATTAATGGTTTTAAAAACCTGGTTTTTAAAAAAAACATCAACTTATGTTCTAAGAAAAAAGTGACAGTGAAGGGTTTCTCACCTTCTGAAAGTGTTTTTTTTTTAGATGTTTATTGTAATATCTGACTGTTTAACTAGAGTCTTCTGCCCTTTAGGACTTCAAATCATATTCATTTAGGAAGCTAAGAAAGAGACCTTAAAAATATATATATAAACCCAGTCACTGTTAAAGAGAAATTTTGCTCTTTAAAAAAAGTTGTTCTATTCCACCTTTTTAGGAAATGTATAGTACTATTAAAAACTCAGACAAAAATGTAGGATGCTTTGGATTTTAAGCGTAAATTAGCTTATGTATGTGTATGTTAAAGTTCAAAGAAAAATGGGCAGTTAAGTAACTTCGAAACTCCGTACTAGCATTCTATATAGAACCTTCAAAGAAAAAAGGATAGGAGGACAACTTCTGGTTTCTGTAGTGTCCCAGTAAGAAACGAAATACTAGCATCATGAAACCAATCAAAATAATCAGGGGTCTTCGCTTAGGAAGAGCTCGTTGGTTAAGACACTAGACTATAGATTGGAAGGTCCTAGGTTCAAACCCCACAACTGCCAAATATCCACTCTTGGGTGCTTGAGCAAGGCCCTCAACTACTCAGATTTATAATGAGTTAAAAATGTAAGTCACTCTAGATAAGGGTGTCTGCCAAAGTCCTGAATGAATGTAAAATTATTCACACCTTCACTAAGGGCTTTATCATGTGCCAGTGAACCTGAAGCTTCTTCAAGAAATGCTTGATGCTGGTGCATTGCAGAGTGGTGGAATAAATTTAGTACTTCCACACTGACCACAGAATCCTTATCTACGAAAATAATAATAATAAAATCTAGAGCTAAAACACCTTGACTATCCAAAGAACCCTTAAGAAACATTTTTTTTTTTATTATGGGTAGCTAGCTTTGTTTGTCTCATTAATGATTTATAGAGACTCAAGGTCCGACCTTAAACACTATATACTATATATGTTTTAACCATCACTCTTAAAAAAATAAACCATTATTAAGCCAAGAAACCTGAGGAGAACCCATTATAGGTAGCAGGAAAATCTTCACCATTCAATAAACCATTAAAGAACTCTTTTCTCTAAGAATGTTGGCATCTGGGGTGCTTGGAATTTGTGTTTTAAAATGGTTAGCTTCGTATAACTTCTACTGAAATCACAGACTAAACTTTTAGGGAAAAGAGCCATTTAAATGTCCCACTTTATAAAGTTAGATAAGGGGTTTTAGCTCCCTAAGTGTGTCCTGCATTAAACTAAGGAAGAAAAAAGATGTTCATATATATTCAGATGTTGTTCTAGCAAAGATTCTTAAAACAAGATAAACAATCAGATAAATAAAGTAACTCAAAGTAAGAACAATTATGCAAAGAACCTGGAAGGAAATATTTTCTCTAAGATCATTTGAACATAATGCATTTATTTGAGTTTTTTAAGGAAAATAAACCATCAATTATACTCCGTGGGCTCTTTAATACTTAAAGGTTCTTAGGATATTTTTTTTTTTTTCAGATTAGGGCCCTGGGGTTCTTTCCCAGAACACTTGGTCACAAAGTCTTGTTCATTTTCATCAGTGAGAACATAATCAGTCCTGAGAACAATACAGAATATTCTGGCATGGATTGAATCAGCTAATCATACCGGAACAAGTCAATAATATTAAACATAGCCTTAAAGTGGCAGGATTAGCGCAGTGGTTAAGGTGTTAGATTACTGACTACTGCTCGGAAGGTCCCAAGTTCAAACCCCAATACCACCAAGAGGCCACTGTTGGGCCATTGAACGAGTCGCTTTTTCGACTTTTTTTTGAACGAGTCACGAGTCACTAAGTACTCAGATGTATAATGAAATAAAAATGCAAGTCATTCTGGATAAGGGCATCTGCCAAATAAGTTTAAAGGTGGCTTGCATACCAAGTAGGTGCATACTGCCACCTGCTGTATGGGAGAATATAAATATGCAAGTGTACCCGAGAAAGGAGAGCAAAAATTACATGAATGCTGGCCAGTGGGGAGGCGATCAATCATTACTTGGTATGGTACAAATCAATCATGGCTAGTTCGAAACACCCTACCTACAAATCAATTATGGCTGGAGAAAGACTCTACAGCTTATTCGGCAAGACCATTTTAGAAAGCATGAAACTCAACACTATCCAAAGAACCCTTAAGAGAGAATGCTGGAGAGAGAAGCTGAAGAGATTGTTTGGATTTTGAGATTTTTAAGAATATTAACTTTTCTCTAATAAACTCTTCAAGGGTTCCCCTAAGTTTCTTAACATAATTATGAGCTTTTAATCTATTACGTTCATCTTCAATAGGGAAACACCCTGTAGGAAATGTCCTATCGAAATTAGTTATACGGCTATCAAAATAGTTCAAACTACTGTAGGAAACCAAGTTTAACTCTTCAAAGAAGTAAAAAACCCAGGAGGCTGGAGCCTATCCCAGGAAACTTCAGGCCCGAGGCAGGGTACACCCTGGACAAGGTGCCATTGTATAGAACATATGCACACACTTATTTAAACACTACGGGCAATTTGGGAACACCAATTAACCTAATCTGCATCTTTTTAGACTGTGGGAAGAAACCAGAGTACCAGACCATTTGTAAAAAATCGATCCTTAACCCTCTGTGTGCTGGGCCACAGTGCTAATCACTAAGCCACTGTGCCACGGTGTTGCTATCTCTTAATAAATATATATGGAATCTTTGAATTTTTAAAGTAATAATAACTTTGGTTCTACCTAACATGCCTAAAATCCCGAATACATAACTTGATATCTGAAGCCTCCCCCATCGACACACACCGGCAGGGCTTCTGTAAAAGCATCTTTTTTAAATCACACACACTGTAAATAAAAACAGGCCACCCCAATGTAAAATGTTTAAGTTGCACAGGCTTTTTAAGTTTCCTCAATTTTTACAGAAAGTTTCTGGCCAAACTAAATATTTCACATTGCTGTTTAGTTGACACAATGTGTACCCAGTTCAAAATCTTAAGTTGACTCAACTTGTAATTCAAGTATTTTAGTCAATTTAAGTAGTTTTGGTTGTGTGCTCAATTAATTATATTTCTCTAGGGTTGACTTAGTCCAACTTCTCATCTACTTAAAAAGGTTGTCTACCATTGTAGCTCCCTAATGCAGTTGGTTCAAGTGATTATTTTTCTATAAAACAAATTGACCTAATGACACCTCAATATTTAAAACATACATTAGTTAAAAAATCTTTCGAAACTAGTCAAAGTTAAATGGTCGATCTCTCTGACTCTCTTACAATATCATAACCATTTTTAAAAACTAGCAAAGATTTGACTTTTGAAGACACAATACATCAGACACAAAAATAAGTCTATAGGAACAAGAGTTTGTTTATCAGCATGTGAATCTGATGGAAGCGTCTCTCCAAGTCCAATAATAATCGTTTGGGTGGCTTCATAGGTGTACGTCTAGTCGTTTTGGAATTTATTGTTTAGAGCACAGACCAGACCAAACATCACTCCTAAAGCTGCTGCATGTCACCCAGACCCTCAAGCGCTACAGTCTCCTCCATCAGCTTGTTCACGCTTCTCCTGTATCTCCAGAAGGCCATCCATCGCCCCTCTGACCCCAGTCCTCTACAGCAGAGCTCTGGTTAAAGAGAAGAAGAACAGTCTTGTAAAGATAAAAATTATACATTTCACAGAATATTTAATCATGATAAAAAAATATATATATATTAATAAGGCTATATACCAGAGAGTGTAAAATACGGTTTCTGGAATTCTAATAATGTGTTAAAGCTATGTATTGTTTCATATTTAAAAGAGATTGAGATTTAAGGGTTTTACTTTTTACTCAATTTGGTTTTCATACAGATAAGTTAACCGATATAACACTCGTAGATAAGTATTAGCGACTCTGAAGCCAAACTAGCACGGACGTTTTTATATCCCTTAACTCACTGAATACTGAAGCGCTGCTACTCCTTAACTGTTAATCTCTTCTGGGTTTGTTTTAAACTCCCAAGATTTTAAAAGGTAAATTACTGGCTCAGCTTGATTTTTTAGTTTATTCAGTCTGTTTCTCCAAAGTTTTCAAGTAAGTTTCAACAAATAACACCGTGAGATCAGGCACGGATCAGGGTCGCTTGAGTTTTGAGGTTTATAAAAACTGCAGACTTCTTTATTTAATATTAGATTTTTTTATATTCATGTGAGAATTGTGAGAACTTTCCTAAGTTGTTTATGGAAGGAGTCTCCATTACCAGACGCAAAGCTGTAATTTTTACTTAGTAACAGTAACTATGAACAGATAAAAAATACAGTTGTGTTGTTGTTTAATAAATAACGTTAAAATGTTATGTTTGGAAAACTGCTGTGATCTAAGACGAATAAAAACCTTTTTTTTTTTTTCATTTTAAAACCCTTTAAATCCAAGCAGCACAGGGCTGTACCACAAACACAGCACAGGTCAATGACGATTAAAAAACAATAATGTGTTAATACTCTATGGCCTTGCTGGTGTGTGTTCACGGGGAGGCTTCGGGCTTTAAACTGTGCATTTGGGTTTTTGCATGTCAGGTAGAACAAAAGTTATTAGTACTTTTATATTGTGCACATTTTACTACTAACAGAATATGGGAATGACGTCAAAAAAAATAAATATAGACTCTCAGACAAGAACACGTGATCATGTGTATCTGTGCTATTTATTTGCCTGTGTGACCCATTTTTTTTTTACATTTATTTTCTCACTCATGTTTGTATGGTTGGTTAAAATGAACTAAAATTCAGTTCATTATATTGCCTAGGTTGTGCTGAAGAAAAGGACACGTCACTCTATACTGCACACTCATGAGCCCTATATACGTTTATTAAAAAAACAGCAAAAAAAAAAAAAAAAAAAAACGTCGAAAATGCTTTGGGTTTAAAGGGCTAGCAGTAACTCTGTTCCATCACACCAATGCAACCAGCCGTCCTGAATCGCTAACCGCAGCTTTAATGCTTCGTAAACCCCTACCGACGCTTTAATGCCTCTTATTCCCTGCACATACGCGTTCTGTGAAGTAAATAATCATCAGGTGTCGCATGTTCACGCTCCATATGTCTTGATGTTTTCGAGGAGCTTTGGATGGTTCTGTAGTTTAAGCTCTCACTCACTGCATCTGTTCTTCGGTGAAGGTGTGCATATGTTAGTGAAAGAGAAGAGCAAAGCTGGTGATCATCATCATCATCATCATCATCATTTCCATGACCTGCAAGTGTGCTGGAAAAAAAGAGTACAGAAAGAGAGAGAGAGAGAGAGAGAGAGAGAGATGGGAGGAGAAAGAGAGAGAGAGAGAGAGAGAGAGAGATAGAGGCGGGGTTAGAGCTGAGAGAGAGAGAGAGAGAAACAGGACAGTGAGGATGGAGGATGTTGCTCTCTCTATTTCTCTCTGATGGAAGGATTTTTGCTCTTGAGAAGCTGATCAGGAAGGTAAGCTGCTGCGCATGTCTTTATCTTTTTCTTCCTTCATCTCTTTTGCATTTTTTTCTTTGATGTTTTTTTTTTGTTCTTTGATTTAGCGCAGATCAAAGCAGATCAGATCGGATCAGCGCGTGGACGTGCCTATGAATTGCACACGGGGATTTTATTATAATTTTTTTATCAAATTATTATCGTAATATTTATTTATAATTATTTATATTTTTTTGCTCAGTATCGTTTTTTTTTTTTTTTTTTTTTTTATCCTGGGGAGAAAAAAAAAACATTTTGCGCATTTGCGTCGTAAACATGCCTGAATAACACACACACACACACACACTCACACACACACCACATTTAGTGATGATTTCTTGATTTTTCCCTCCGAACGCACAGGAATAACAGAATCATCAGAATACTATTTATTTATTTATTTATTTATTTATTTCTATTTGAAAGGAGGAGGAATTTGCGCGCCTCTCACGTACGCGTGGATAAAGCGTTGCGGAGAAAATGCAGGTTAATGAAGAGTGTGTGTGTGTTGTGTGTGTGTGTGTGTGTACTGCTTGTGTTTGTGGATGTCTTATGTTATATTATGTTACATCCCATTTTATATCTCTTGTATCCCATGTTCTGCACCCTAGTGCGTTTTCATGGATGCAGATGTTCCAGATGTGCGTGCCATCATGCCATGGTGATGTGTGTCACACACTGACTGCTGCGCCATGGCTGGCCTTGTTGTCTAGACTTCAACTTGTTTAAAGAAAAGCTGAGGATCTATTTTATTATTAATATCCTTATTATTACAGTAACATGTGTGTTATAATCACATTTTGACCTGTTGTTCTGGCTTGCTAAGTTGACTTTTTGTTCTCTCGAACCTAAGCTGAAGTGTTAATCGAAGGCTGCAGAGATCCCAATGACCAGCCTGTTTGAACGTAATTCCAAAACATTATAAAGAAAAACATGGATTTGATTCGGACTTCAGCTGTTTTGTGGATTTAAGACTGTTTTTTTTCCAAGAAACAGGTTGAGAATGGTGGCCATGTTGCATTGTAGATCTTTGCTCTTCATTCCAGTTTTGGAGATCTGTTTAATTTTTTTTTTTTTTCTGGAGATCAAATTTTATTTGTCACATACACATGTGTATGATATGCAGTGAAACTCCTATACGACCGCCCGTGACCTAAAAAAAAAAGGAAGAATGAATTGCACTAGCGAGTAAAATTAATAAAAAAAGGATTTAAAAAAAGAGAATTAAGAATATAATACAAAAATGAAACAAATATAGAAAGAGAAACGTGTGTTTTGATGCGAATGCTGCAGGGTGCTGTATCTTCATTAGGAAGTCAGGTGACCGCTCTTACAGGTCAGTCTACTGTTCGTAAACTCGTCTCTGTGCAGCTTTTCGTCTTTTTACTGCATTGGTACAAAGATCTATTTCTGGTGGACACTGTAGTTAAGGGGTCAAGGCAGCACTCTTTCACGACACTTAATTATCCAGTGAATTATCCTGAAAGAACACTTTTTTTAAAATAAGAATGCATCAAGAAATGGTGAAGAAATTTTTTTTTTTAAATCACACTTCGTCTTTTAATGCATGCAGTGTAAGGGCAGTGTTAGGAAGAGAAAGGTTTTTTTTAAAGGTTCCTCGAGGGTTCAGTGGATCATTAAGGGTTCAATGAAAAATGTCTGATAAGAAAAGATATAGAGGCTTTAAGGGTGCTTTACAGAGACCAAAGAACATCCTACATTAAAAGCAAGAGTGTAGGTAATGATCTGTGACAGTAGAGACTACAGGGGAGATCTACAGAAATCTCTGGAAACACCAACAGTCTTCATCAAACACCAACTTTTTAGTCATTGACTTTCCATCAGACACCATCATTGTCCATAAATGGCAAAGTTTTTGTGTTTTTCTTTAACAAATTCTACCAAGCATTAACATTGTCAGCAAGTAGCAATCTAATGGTAACTGACTAATTTTAAAATTGTTTATCCACCAAGATTTGTTTTTTAACATTAAGCCTCAAACCCCAATAATCTCCATGATAAACAACTAATAAAAATGAACCATTCCAACAAACATCAAAACAATCCAACTATCTTCGTTCATCAAACACTAACCTTTTTTCTTGACTTAATAGACGTCAGCAATCTGCAATATTGTTTTTTGAGCAACAAGCAAATACCAACATTTTTCACTTCACACCATCCAATGTTCTACTCCACGCACTGAAGAACACCAAAAGATGTTCACGAAACACTGAAATACTTTAACAACCTCGTTTCTTTGTCACTCAAACAAGCTCTTACATTATTCAGAAACCATTAGGAATCTCCAGTGTTCTTTATTAAATATCAAGATTTCCGGTTAAACACCAACATTCTTCATTAAACAAGCATTTAGAACTTCCCCAGCAAAAACTTTAAGTACATTATCTTCAGTCATAGATGTTTCTAATAAACCAACCAACACCACCTTACACGTCCAAATAATGTTATGCATAACTCTTTATAAAACACCATAATCTTTTTAGATTCTTTAAAACAATTTTGAACTAAGCATTTTGGTGACATCCTTAATTTGCAAATAAACGGCACAATTCTCATGCATCGTCTATTGAAACCAACATGCTCTTTCAAACATAGAAACTCTTCAGTACGCATTTAAATTTTTTTTCTCAAACATCAGTGAACATGAAAATCGTTCAACACGGATACGTTCTTATAATTTCCACCAAACACAAACACACTCTTTGGTCTACTAATAAAAAACTCAATTCTATAATGCTTACTTTTACACCAAATACTAATATTCTGCAACATTTTTCTTAAATAGCAGCACCTTTTAGGATCAACCAACACTAAAATTCACCAACCTGGTCCATCAAAGACCAAGAGCTTCTTACCTGCACATCAAACACCAACATTCTTTGGCAACAAACATCAACAGGTTTTTATTTCCCCCAAAACCAACATGCCTTTTTCAAACATTCAAATTCACAAACTTGGTTAATTAAACACCAACAGGTCATCAGTTCTGCCTCCAAATCTATATGCCACTAGGTAGCTCAGTGGTTAAGGCATTGGACTACGGCCAGGGGTAGCTCAGTGGTCGACTGTGGCCAGGGGTAGCTCAGTGGTTAAGGCATTGGACTATGGTTCGGAAGAACCCAGGTTCAAACCCCACAATCGCCAAGTTGCTGGTTACTGGTGGGCCCTTGAGCAGTTGCTCTGGATAAAAGCATCTGCCAAATGCCTAAATGTAAACACTAAAATTCACCAATTTGTTTCATCAAACACCAGCGGGTTATTTATTCATGGAAAAAAAATAGGTTAATTTCCGTTACAACAACATGAGTATGTGCCAACAAATGCCAACATTCTCCACCATTTCTAACACAACGCTTTATAGCAAACACCAACATGCATCAACATGCTCCATCAAACACCAATAGTTCCTTACTTTTCACACCATACTAATATGCTCCATGAAATGCCCACAGGCACCAACAAACTCAATAAATATGAGAATTCTCTGTTTTGGTCCATCAAACACCAACAGGTTCCTGTGAATTTTTTTGTTTTTTAAACAAACCCAACATGCTCCGATAAACATTAAAGTTCTTCACCATTCTTCATCAGACACCAGCTGAGAACCTAGCAAAAACATTCTCTAAAGCAATCCATCACTTTAAGAGTCTCACTTTGAAGTAGAAAGTTCTAGAGATAAACACTCCCACATAGGTTCTGCATGATGCTGGTGTTGATGTTGATGGTGTGTATTGGATGCGAGTGTCCTGCGAATGTAATTAGGTCAAGAGCACAGAGGAAGGGAAAGCAAGCGCAAGTGTCAATCAAGTCCTCGGGTTCTGCCTCCTTCGAGAACGAGTTCCCTTGGCAACAGAAGTGGTGGAACATCACACGAACAGATTGAACTGGTTTATGGAGACTCTCAGGGAAAAAGACAGCATTGTTGGTAAACACCACATGACCTTCTGATGGTGTTGCAGCGATTAGCGAGTGTCAAGGGTAGATTCGTCGCTGTTTCAAAAAGACTTCAAGACGCTTGATGGCTGTTAAAAAAAAATAATAATAATGTTACCGAACAGTTTTAAAAAAGCTGCATTCCCCGGCCGTCGCTTTTCATCTGCCGCTCAGTCGGAGGTGAAGGAGCGAGCGAGACTTATGAATAATTCTGTTAATGACCTCATCGCTCTCTATTTGTCTGCTCCTCGCCGTCTGTCCCCTCCGGCCGCCCACGACCGTCTGCATACGCAATGACACCAGGATCGCAGCTAACTCCACACCTAGCGCAGTGTTTCCCTCCGTTTTCTCCTAAATGAGCTGTAAATAAGCAGATCATGATTAAAGGGGCGACGCCACGAAGTGATGGATGAAAATGGCCGAGTAAGTGGGAGGAAATCAGGGAGAACTCGCCACAAACACACGCACACACACACACACACAAGTTAAAGTGTCTAATCTTATGATACATTAGCTACATTATCATATTCAAGGCAATTTAGATGCATAGATGCAGTGCTGCACGCCAGTGATTGACGGGAGTGACTTGTTTGTTGGCTTGTTTGTTTGTCTAGCTAGTTAGCTAATTAGCATGCAAGTTTGGAAGCCCTAATGACCCCATTTATAAGTAGGAAGTTCTTTCATTATGTGTATTAAATAAAAAAATAAAAAGTAAAAAAAAAAAGACAGAAGAAAAGGATTTACTAACAGCAACTTCAATAAAAATAATGCTAATTATAATAATGATGGGAAAAATTAAACGAGAAATTATAAATAATATATAATATAAAAATATGAAATCATCAAAAATAATCATGAATAAATAAATAAATAAATAAATACACAAATAAATAAAGAATATCCAAGTAATGTACATGTGGAATAACAAAATAAAAAAAATCATTAATGAATAAATTTCCACTTTTTTGTTTCCCCAAAATATTTAATAGCATAATGGTAATAATAATAATAATAATTTTTATTATTATTGACTAAAACTAATTATTATTACTATTTATAATACTAATAAATAGTAATAATATTTATGACTTATTATTGAATATACAAATTGAGAATAATAAATACAAATGGACATAATAAATAAAATTAAAATGTATCTGTATTTATTTGAAACAAACACAGGGACAAAAATATTAAATCAATTAAAAAAAAACGTATATCAATAAAAATAAAATGTATGATAATTTATAGTTTAAAAATATTTATTTATTTAAATATTTATTTTTAATAAAACTATTTAAAACAAAGTGTTAAAATGTAAATAAAAATATTAATTTATTTATTCATTTGTTTATTTATTAATATTTTAATCTGTATATTTATAGACAAATATTTCAAGTTTATTAATTAACATCATATTTTGTATTTAAACACATCCTAAAACAAAAAATCCTGTAAATTATTAAAAGTCCCTGTATCTGTCCAATGCTTAGGTTCTAAAGTGAATCTTTGCTCTTTATTACAGTTTTACACTTTAGATTTTGATTTAATTTATTTCTTTTCATGGCCGTCTCATTTTTCCTGTAAAGCGCCTCCATGAGGTACAGTGCACTGAGACTGTTTGAGAAGATTGATTGATTATAGGCGGCACGGTGGTGTAGTGTTTAGCACTGTCGCCTTGCACCTCCAGGGTCTGGATTCGATTCCTGTCTCTGCGTGTGTGGAGTTTGCATGCTCTCCCTGTGTTTGGTGGGTTTCCTCTGGGTACTCTGGTTTCCTCCCACAGTCCAATGACATGCAGATTAGACTAACTGATGTTCCAGAATTGTCTGTAGAGTGTATATGAGTGTGTGTGTGCTCTGTGCTGGATTGGCACCTTGTTCAGGGTGTACCCCACTTTGTGCTTGGAGTTTCCTGCGATAGGCTCCGCCCCCCATGACCCTGAATACAGGAAAAAGCGGTATAGACAATGAGTGAGTGAGTGAGTGATTAAACGACAAAAAAGAAAAGTCTTACAGTATCTTCAGCATGCTCACACAGGCTGGGATTCCGGTGAGTGTGTGACGGGTGACGCTGGTGGGTGTGTATGGGCTGGAAGCTCCTGACACGCTGGCGTTTTCAGGGAAATAAATCATAGGTAAGAGTTTTAATTAATGAACTAATCAGGCTGAAGTGATGGTTAATTATAAATATGGCTTGTTTATGCAACGACAATTAGTATGATGATCTCATGAACTCACACACAGACGCACAAGCCTGCGTGCACATATGCACACGTGAGAAAAGGTTAAAATGTTTCCCACATGGCTCTTTCTCCATAGACACACACACACACACACACACACACACACACACACACCTGAACCCCTGCGACTAAGGCACTGTCTGTAAGTGGCGAGATCTCCCTAAAGTGAGTGACGTGAAATCGGCGGCGTGTCACTCAGCTCGGAACGTGGATGCAGATTAGAGACTCGGGAGGACGTGAAGGCAGGCTCGGTGCGCGGAATCGGTCCGAGCCGAGGATGATGACATCGCTTGTAACCTTGTGGGAGATCGGCACGAGGCTCATCTCGAGTCCTGAATCCCTCAGAGATCCTCGCTGGGTTTCTGAACACACGCCTACGATAAACCAGCTCGGCCTTCACGTTTCCTAAGCACACGAGAAGTTTCCTCTTAGCTCACACATGATATCTGGTACACGTGTGTGATGGAGTTGGGGTGGGGCCTTGGGGTGGGTTATGGGGGGGGGGTGTGCGTTCACTATGATGTTGTTCAGGTTCCATGCACAGTCACAGGATGTGGTTCTTAAAAACACTCCAGTCGCTCGGCAATACGACGATATGACACATATATCGCGATAAACCACGACCATGAAGTCACGATATGTTTTACCCGAGGTAGCACGATTTCTTAAAAGTACAGTTTTTTAACAGTTGAAAGCTCTGATTAAATGCTACTGATTTCACATCAAAACTTTCATTATAACCAGGAAGTTTACATTCATTATTATTTATTTAATATTATAACAAAAGAAACATTATACACACTCTTGGTTTGTTTGTTTACTGTTTTTGCCTTTTTTTTCATACATTTTTACCCATGCGCCACTTTGAAATAAAAGAAAACAGAAAAAATAAAAAAATGCGTGATAAATACTTAAAAGCCCAAATGCAAAATTTTTATTTAATGTCTATAAAACCTTTTCTTGAGTGTTATATGTTCAGTTCATTTGTGTTTGGTAAAAAATTCATAATGTTTTTATTTTAGAATATTTAAACTAAGTTTATAATTTTAACCCCGCCCCCCGCGGTTAGAACAGAACCGTTCAGGCCCCGTCCACATTTTTACTTGTTAAAACCACGCCTAACTCCATCCAGAGCTCACAGCGCTGAGCGGTAAAGCGTTAGATTGTTAATACAATCACTCCTCGGTACACGCCGACTCCTGCATCAGAGCTTGACATTTGGACAGGAGTCCAGCAGGACGTCTCCGACCTTCACTCATCTCCCGCAGGACAGAAACCTGACACGAATAAGCAACAAAATAAAACCTACTCGGGCTGATAATCAGCGCTGCGATACGGTTTGATGCTCACGATATTTCTGTCCTGGACACAGAAGCACCATTAGTCTTGAGCTGAGCGGTTTAGCCGTTAGCTTCACAAAACTGAGGAATCATGGGACAGGAACGGATTTGTGCCAGCGTTATTGTGGTTGTTGTTTGTTATTCTCCTAATGATTACTGCTTGACATTGATGCAATAAAACAGAGAGATTAGGCTATGGAATGAAAAACAAAAAGAAATACCACACATAATAATATAGGAATTATTATTGCTTTAAACTGTTTTGTGATTTTCTTTCTCTTAATTTGCACGTATGCATCATACTTTATATTTTCTTCTTCTTAATCTTTTTTCTTTCTTTCTTTCTTTACATCCAGGTTATCCTGATTGATCCCACAGATTACTCTTGTTTGTTTTTATTTGTTTGTTTTTTATACAGTAAGGAATGTAAAAAGTATTAGCTTTTTTTTTTATGAATCCCACAAAATTATTTCTAAGGAAAAAATATAGTATTAGTAAAAAAAAAAAAAAAACCCTCGAATAAGTTCCAAACTTTAAATTTTTAAATTTGTATTTAGAAAAGTTTTTTTGTGTAAGGACTGGTGTTGTTGTTGTTGTTGTTGTTTGTCATTCCTCAAATGATCACTGCTTTTTACTGCTGCAAAAAAAAAAAAAAAGATCTATCCAACAGGATTTCTTTTCTTTTTATTTGCACATAAGCATCACTCTTTTATATATATATAGTAATTATTTATTTATTGATTGATTATCCTCACTGGGTTTTTTTTTTTTAATAGTGGTGAATTAAAAAAATATTACCTATTTTTTTAGATTATTAATCCTGCTAAATTATTCCTAGAAATATATATAGTAATTAAGTAAAAAATAGTTATTTGAAATTTTAAATTCACGAATGAAATATTTTTAAAAGTAGCTTATATAAATGTGGGAAAGAATTCTATGGTATTATATGAATTAAAAAAATACAAGCATACAAGTAATATAAACGTCACAATTTTAATAATTCAGTTTAATAATGTGGTAATTAATATTTATTGAAATAACCTTATTTGAGAAGTGAGAATTATTTTAAACAATTCTTATGTTTTTAGCAAAATTATGCAGCTCCGGAAAAAAATAAAGAAAAAGTTTATGTTTTCGTGGAATTTTTTTCCTGAGGAAAAAAAAAAAAAAAAAAAAAAAAATATATATATATATATATAAACTAAAAAAAAATAAGGTAGGGTGTAAAAGTCATGACCCCCACCTCGTCCATTCCTTTATATTTTTCTTCCCGAAAGCTCCAGACTTTTGTGCATTTCTAATGTAGTCTTGAGCAATAATTCTCTAGGTTTCCTGAAGGACTTTTTGTCTCTCATAGTTTTCAGTCCAGTTTCTTTACCTGAGCAGTTTCAGAGCAAGAAAACACAGTGACCTCTGAATCATTCAAGCATAAAAACATCTACCTGAAGGCATGACCCAGTGAGAAACAGGTGCAGATGATGACAGATGATCGGGTCGGTGATTAGTTACTGCTGATGCTGAATGCCGAGTGTTTGGAACAGACGAGAGGGGAAATGAGGTGGCTGCTGTGGTTTTTACATACAGTGTTTTTCTAGTTGCACCGAGATGTGTCCAGTGTGTGAACTTCTTTAGTTTTCTCCCTGACTCGAGAAGGTCATGGGTTTACATCTCGGCTCGGCTCTGCTCTTGGACCGGGTTCCGCTTCAGTTGTAAATCGTTCCAGATAAAAGCGTCTGACGGATGAGTAAATCCATAGACTGGGGCTGCGTCCAGGACGCCATTACACCATCAGGAAGCGTCTTCGGTGTTAATACACGCGACTCGGCTTCTCCGCTTCCAATAAATCTCACAGTCGAGTCAGTGAAACTGCACACTGCTTTGGCTGAGGCTCAAGCTGGTGTATAAAAATGTGCTTTGTGCTCATGAATAAAATTATACTCAGGGCAGGTCCAGGAAGTGGAAAGAAAAAAATCTAACTTGTGATAACAATAATACAATTAAATATTTTACAAGCATCCATTTTTAACCACAACTTAAATATGATGTATTACATTATGGATTACATTATAAGATGATAAATATTAATAATAAGTCAATCATATATTTAAACATCAATACAGATAACGCGCAAGTGTAAAAGGAATTATTGCACACAATAAAAAAAATGAAAAAATTGTTAGTGAACGTTGATGTGTTAGTGCAGATCAAGTGTTTAGTAAATTACTTTATTTTAAATAAAATTTCAGAATAAAAAAATAGAAATAGAAAAACATTTACATACAATAACGTGTTTGTGTATTTATTTTTCCATAGGTCAATAAAAAATTTTAAATTTTTTAAAAAATATTAAAAGAATTATGTAAAATATTTTATATCATAATAATGATTAAAAGAATGCTTTATCCAATTTAATTAATTTGATTGCAAATGATTTCTTCTTTTTCTTTTTTTTCTTTTTATGAATCTGCAGTCAGCAGCTGCTGAACACCAAGCGCTCATGAGTTTTATGCTCTTTGGAGCATAAAAGTAAAAGGGCACTTTGCCACTTCTCTTCACTTTCCTCCTGGATTACCCCCGGGACGTTTAGCGAAGCGGCGGCTGATGATTTGGAACGCAGCCTGTCAGCCATTCAGGGATGTATGACGAGCATTAACTCTGCTCTCGTGCTTTTTATTTTTCTGCCTCAGGTCACTCCGATCCCTACAGGTTGATTGCTAGTCAGCGTTGCTATGGTTACATCGGTCTGGCTAGTGTGGGTGACCCCTTTCTTTTTTGTCACACGTTCAGAGGTGCGTTTTAAACCTATTTTAATTATTATATGTTATGTTATAACTAACGTACAGCCGTTCCGGAGGCGAGTTCCTAAGGCGAAATTTCGTATTGTGAAACACATTGTTCCATAGAAAATAATGTAAATGCAGATAATCCGTTCCAGCCTCCCAGAAATATTACCAATATTACCAATTTTCAACACTATAATCATATTTTTGCAAATAAAAACTATCAAAACATTAAAAAAACATGTAAATTAAGTAAAATATGAAATAAATAGACATTAAACCTCACTTAACCATAATTTATGATTTATGAAATATTCAAGGATCATTTCCACATCTTCAGACGTGGCTGTAAATTAAGCTCTCAGTTCTGTAATTATAGCTAGCATTACCCGCTAATCCAGCGTCTATGATTGCACAAAGTGCGTTAATACAATGTAAATAAACGAGTGTTACTGTGAATATACGACTGTTAAATGCCACATTAGCTGTTTCTCTCGGTGTAAATTGCGACTTGTTGAAAAATAAACGACTTCCAGATGCTTCGTCGTGTCGCTTCGTTGCTTGTGTAAAAACATAAAGCTTTAAAGAAAAAAAAACTTAAAAAGATTTCAACATGAATTCTTAATAAAGCACAGCTGGCTTGTTTACACTTAATAAAAAAATACAACATAAAATAAAACAGGTGTCTTTTAACATGTTCTCTTCCACTACAGCAAGCAGGATGGTCCAGGCAGAAGATTCCCGTTGTATCAACGTTGTAGCGGTTAGGTGCCACTGGAAAGATGTTGGTTGTGTAACATTGTAAAAATATTGTTTTCCCAGCACTGCGTTCTGTTTTTATTTGTTAAAAGAACAAAAAATAATTTGAAACAGTAAGTAAAGATTATATTCGATTCCATTGTCTTTAAGACTATGTGAGGCTGAGATCACGCTGCTCACAAGTGCTGGTTAGTTTTTTAATAAAACATATGCGGCATCAAACTGAACTATGATGATCCCACATATTCTTATTTAACCACAAACCACATTATTAAGTAGATTAATTCAAAAATCTCTTAACTGTTCTACACTGTCACCATCGCTGGAGCTCGTCACTCCCTTACTGCTGGTACTGGACTGACTGACCAAAACACACCCAATTTTGCTGGGGTTAAAAGTTACGAAGAGCATCCAAGTCAAAGCGGGACTTTTGATGAATAATTGTGTGGACAGTTCCCACAGACAGATGTTTCTCTTAGTCATTGCAAGTTGGTAAGATGTTATCTGTAGATTTTCAGTGATCATGGGTTCCACTTGCTGAAAGGTTCACGGGAACGACTGCAGTGAGCTCCGAGCCATCTCGGCCGGGATCGTCATTCACGGACATATGGCCTTCTTTAAAACATTTGCACCTTCCAGGTGTTTTACTGCGACTGAGAGTCTCATCACCATAATGTGCTCAAAGTCTTCTGTAAATGTCAATCACTTTTATGCCTTTTCCCAGAAATTTCATTAGTCCTGGTTTGAATCAAATGTCCATTGTATAAAGAATCTTTTTCTTTGTTTCGTATATAAACTTTTTACTGTAGTGTAAATAATATCTACGTATATATGACAATACCAATAACCAAATGAATAACGATATGACATGATATTATTTTGCATCCTCTGATTGATGTACACTATCTGGACAAAACCTGTAATGATATTATACCCAAATACTTCAGTATGGAGTCAGCCCCCCTTTTGCAACCGTAACAGTCTCCACTCTTCCTTGAAGGCTGTACATAAGATGTTGGAGTGTTTCTGTGTGAATTTTTGCGTTCTGTAGAGAGGTCAGGCACTGATGTTGGACGAGAAGGTCTGGCTCGCAATCTCAGTTCCAAAGGTGCTCGATGGAGTTGAGGTCAGGGTTCTGTGTTCGGGGCAGTCAAGTTCTTTCACAACAAACTCATCAAACCATGTCTTTATATTCCCTGCTTTGTGCACTGGGGCTCAGTCATGTTGGACTAAAAAAAAAGACCTTCAACAAACTCTGTACACAAAGTTGAAAGCACAGCATTGTGCAAGATGTCTTGGTGTACTGAGGCATAAACATTGTCCTTCACTGGGGATACGGGGCCTGATTGATTAAAAGACCTGAATTTAACCATTTACAGGTTTGGTGAAATACTTTCAGCCATACTGTATCACCAGCTCAGGTCCCAAATCTGGAGTAAACCTAATTTGAAAAGAGTGTTAAAGAATTATTATAAAATCAGTTTTTAAAGCGTAAATACCTTTTTTTTTGTCTTTTAAATCGATCTACTCTTTACACCGCTGTTTTTTATTTTGCTCTTTAAACGCAATTTGAAGCAAAATTGTTACAGGAACAAAAATAGACACACATCTGTGCAGTAATATCACGACATGCAAGGTTTAAGGAAATACCGCACGCATGTTTCATTAAATTTCGAAAAGCAGTTCTTCTGATTTAAAATTCTTAAATTTGTTTTGTGCATTTAGTTTTTTAAAAATCAGCTGTGTTCACATAATCATAGGAGAAAACATTTGTACATTCTCACACCACAGCCATGTTTAAATCTGGATTCTGATTGTTTCAGAAGGTGTTGATTAATTCTCTATAACAACAGCTTTGACAGTAACACACCTGCACGTCACTCACATCACCGCGTTATTTATAACTGACTAGCGTTAGTACGCGTCATTCACTGAAAAAGAGTTCATAAAAAGAGTTAAAAGTTAAAGTTGTAAAGAGTTAAAAGTTTAAGTCTAATAATAATCTTCTGATCTTTAATGTAATCAGTGATATTATTATTATTATTATTATTATTATTATTATTATTATTATGATTATTATTTGAGGTTGAAGCCCACGTACATGTCTGTGTGTCTCTCTGTACAGCAGAACTCTCTGTCTAACTTATTAATACAAAGAAATCCCATTCTGTAAGGTTGAGTATCTTACGCCTTGTTTACACTAAGTTGTCCTTCTTTGGTGGTCAGACAAATACACTCCCTGTTTAAAGTAGATTATTAAATCAATCACATGACTGGTCATAACATCACTTTGATTTTAGCACATAACACTGGGCTTTCAGTTCAGGTATTTTACACGCCCTCACTTCGGACTGCTCCGGGTTTGCTCTGACTACCCGTGTTTATATCATCACACCACTGCATTTTTTTGTGCCACGGTTTAGGAACATACAGTATGAGACAAACTGATTTTAAACTTCCTGCAGGAAGAATAAACATAACTGATCTGTCCATTCATCAAGATTCATTTTTCAAAAGTTAGATACCCTTATTTGGGGTAAGCCATGCTGTGTTGCACGTTTGTCTGTGTTTCGTGAACTTTTGGCACGTTGTAGGCGCATTACGGTTGTTTCTGTGTATTTACGGTAAACTATCGCATAGATTGGATCTGTTGAGTGACGTGTATAACTACACCCACTTTTAGGGCAAAACCCCTGTATTCCTCCCAAAAAAGCAATGGCTACTATGAGGTCATCTGCCACAAATCTGCTGATAACGTCACTACTCCTCAATAATTTAAAAACGGTTTTGCATGATGCTGTGACAAAATCGCCTGGACAGACAGTCAGATGGACAGAAATGTTTTTGAGACTGGTTTCTGCTCCTTCAATGTATGAAATATAAAAGTAAAAGAGTGAGTTCTGACCAATGCACAGACAAAACCTTTTGTTTATTTATATAGATGTACTCATTTCTGATACGTTATAGTTTCCATAGCAACAGCTCTCTTATGGAAGGAGTCTCCAGTGCCAGGGCTTTGTAAGTATTTCAGAAGGGTTTGTGCTTTTCTGCATTTTCTTGACAACAAAAACAACAAGTCATAATAGAGAGAGAGAGAGAGAGAGAGAGAGAGAGGCAGTTTTATAGCTGTGGTAACAAAAGATGTTAATTAACACATGTTAAAATGATAATAATTAGGAGATTAAGAGTAAATAAATAACTCGTGCATGTGCTGGAAGAGATTATTAAACAGATTGAGACTGGATAGAAACTTCACTTGGATTGGCATTCACCACTTTAAAGATGAGCTGGAGCCAGGAGCGCGATTGGAAATGCTTAAAAAGAAAAAAAAAATAGGCAAGCAATAGCATCTGATAAATCACACCCATGAGCTGAGACGTGCTAAAAGCCCGTCCGCCGCACCGCCTTCATCACTCCGTCAAGCTTCAGGGCCACGTCCAGATCCAAGCGCTTGGAACACGCTCATGCTACTAACCCCTCCGTTCTTGCTGATACTCGGCTCTCCCCCCCCCCCCCCCCCCCTTTGCTTAATTAGCTCTGACTGCTCTGATTGAGCAGCTCGGTCCAAGCCAAAGCTCCTGGGGAATAAATGAACACTGTCAGCCCTTTAATTATTGAATAATTGTCAGTAAAAGATGGCCGTGGTTAGTGATATTAAAATGGATGGCATAATCCAGGCAGGATTGGCATGTATGGAGAGAGGGTTAGCACGGTTAGCATGTCCTCTGTGTGTGTGAGTGGGGGTGGTGGGGGGGGGGGGAGGGGGGTCTATGATGTCGGAGTCAGTGGGCTGTGAGGAAAGAGGTGATGGGATCAGGTTTTAACAGAGTCTCAGTGGTTAAGTTAGTTAATTGCTCTAGTAAGCATGGTCTAGAAGCTGGGAAAAAGGACAGGATGATGATGATGATGATGATGATGATGATGCTTTCAGATGCAATTCTCATCCAAATTAGCTGTTAGAAACGATTCATTTCATATTCTGATGATGATTATGATGTGTAAAGTGAGTTCCAGTGATGAAGGCTGCAGTAAGTAAATTTTGTGGCTCAAACTTGGTTGCTCACTTAGAGCTCAACCACAGAGCGCACACACACACACACACACACACACACACACACACATGTGCAAAAGAAGAGCCAAGCACACTATTATTAGCTGGACTGGAAAAAACAGAGAGCAGCGAGGGCAAGTGCTGAAAAAAACAAAACACAGTAAGAATGTGATAGTCTGAGAGGAAACTGCAAAGCATGTTATTATTATTATTATTATTATTATTATTATTATATTTTTGCATTTTTCTAAACAGGATGTCCATTTTAAAACATAATTTGCACCTTTTCACTGACATCAATATAACTGTTCTCTCAGTAAAAATTTGAAGACAGAGATTATACAGTAAGTTCCCTGATGTTCCTGTCTGAGCAGAAAACATGCAAATGTATCAATTTTTTTTAAATATATTTTCGACTTTTACTTTATAGTTGCAACAAATAAAAACTGTAGCATTGTAAGTAGTTGCACAGGATTCCTAACTCTAACCCTAACCCTAACCCCTCAGTACTTCGGTACAGTACCTCGGTACAGTTTACGCCTGGTGCAGAAGGATATGTGCAGACGAAGCTAAATAACTGGTTGAAGAAAGAAACAAATCGTAATCTGTTAACAATAAACATTTGTGAAACTGTGCATAAAAGCAGTATCACATTCTAAGGTCATGGTGTTGTGCTGAATATCAGCACGGCTGCAATATCTCCTGTGTTTGGGTTGTGCCCCATGCCTATGGCCGCTTCACAGACGTTCTGATAACCAGCACAACAGAGCAACCTTAAGTGTCATTAACGTGTGATGTCTTGCCTCGACATTAACCTGGGGGGAGCCCTAACGTTTTACGAGCGCTGTAACTTGGATGTTAAGGCATTGTGACGACTTAAAAAAAAAAAAAAGTTAGAATGACTTCGATAAAATGAGATAACTTTGAATGAATAATGCAAATACAATGCTACAAATATGAAAAATAATGAGTTTTAACTTTTATTTGGAGCATTAATACTGATTACCATCCACCGCTACTGTTAAACTAAATATAACCTAGCTGTTACCAAGTTATCCAAAATCCATAAAGAACTTTAAAGTAGCGAGAAGTACAACAACAAAAATATTTCCCAGTGCTCTAAACAGGAAGCGATGTTATTGGTTGCATAAGGGCTTTGAAGTTCCTATCATTAAATATACCCTTGCACTGGTTCACTAGGTTACGAACTAGAACTACCATCAGTCTGACACTGTTGGGAGGAGTACTGAAGAAAAAGGTAGGTCTTTAGTCATCACTTATAGATTGTCAGTGACTCTAGAGAAAATGCATTCTAAATCCCTGAGAAATGATGAGACCAGTCGAGGAGTGCTGGAGGATCAGAGGATACGTAAAATTTAACGCTGGCGAACAATGCACCGTAAGCACAACAAACGCAAGATAAGAACAAACTGAAAGACCTGAAGCTTAAATATGTGCCAATGGGTGCAAAGATAATCAGAAACTGAACATGTGACCCGCAGTGGCTGGTTGGGGCTGTAGTCTTGCAACTTTCCGCAGTTTTCCTGACATTTGTATTACTATAGATTTTGTTTGTTGTGGTAAATATATGGGCATATCTTGTTATACCCTGATTAACCATAAAATGAATGAAAAACATTATGCCCAGTATTGTGCAGGGTCCGCTTGTGCAGCTTGGGCAGCTCTGTCCCCTTGACCCATGACGCGACGAGACGTCTGGAGCACTGTGGTGTCTGGCAGCAGGACGTTGGCAGCAGATCCTTTTGGTGCTGTGGGTTACAGGGTGGGACCTCTTTGGATTGGACTTGTTTGTGCAGTGTCTCTCATGAGCATTCAATCGGATTGAGATCTGGGACGTGTGGAGGCCGGGTTGGTGGCCTTTGGCTCTTTGCCTGCTGGGTCCCCGTACATAGTGGGCTGTGATGCATTGGGTGTTCTGGTGACCTTCAGCAGTAGATTTTTTTCAGTGGTTTGTGCTGCATTGGCTTTTCTGTTGGATTGGACTTGGCAAGTTGTTTAGTGTCTTGGGTGGCCATGATCATCACCAGTTTACTTGTGTATAATTGATAACCAGTTTTAAACTGTCAATGTTATGACTGATTGGTGTAATTTGTCACGCAGAGAATGGAAAGACGCCTGAGAAGAATCTTCCGAAATATTTATCGCTCTTGTGTATGATAGGCTAAAATCTAATTATTTACATAACAACACAACAAAGTTAATCTGATCTGGCCGAGCTTCACCGGTTAAAACTCGCAACGCTAAACGCTTCATAATTCGCTCTACGCTGCTTCTGGTATCTTCAGGGAGAAAAAGACGTCGAAGTTTGTGCTATTATTACTTTAATACAATAAAAAACTCGCAATATCAGGAAGTGTTTTTCTTTTTCGTGCATAAGTGCGTGCATTCTTCAAGCAGGAATAATAAGCGTGAGCTGCGAATCAGTTCTCGGGGGTTTGGAGCAAAATCGACGTGAAGATGAGTCTAATGGGAGGACATTAGGTTTTACACACACACACACACACACAGTCACACATTTAACAAATGAATCATTGAAATAAAACTTTGCTGAGAAACGAGCTTCCTGGACCACTAACACACACACACACACACACACACACACTCACACACAATTCAATTCACTGAGTTCCAACGAATTTATCTACGCATCACGCAATCAAGCGGTTATTACAGTTGCACACCAATTTACCAACTGTTTCGGGAATCTTTCATAATATGCCAGCTCGATTTAAAGTTTTAAGCAAAAGTAATAGCACCATGAAAAAGCAGGAAGAAGTGGCGTGTCCTTACAAGTAGCTGACGCGCTGCAGTGGCCAAGCTGCAGTACTGGGAAATTTAGCAAACGCTGACGCGAGGAGGTGATCTGTCACCTGGTGTCAGTATCAGCTGTTGGTGTCCTGGTGAGCGCAGACTGGAGTGTGTGACGTCTTCAGGACCTGTGGAGACTCAGAACACTTTTACTAAAATCCACATCAAGTAATTAGTCAAGTCTTGTTTTTTTTATTATGATCTTTTCATGTGGACATATTTATTTATTTATTTATTAGTTTATTAATTTATTCAAGTTTACATCGGTCAGATCCTGCATTCCGGAATGCTTGAAATTGTGTGTGTGTGTGTGTGTGTGTGTGTGTGTGTCTGTGTGTTATTTAATTCATAAGACATTCTGAATGTTCAAAGTTAAAACAAACCTAAAAGTCAAAGTTTGATGCTAACAGTTAGTTGCTAAGTGCAAACAGCTAAACAAGCCGTCTTTAGCGCTTTAGCGACATTCAGGCCGAGACATTTGGCTCCGTATAAGTTTTAGTTTTGATAAAAACAGGTCAAATTATGTAAGAGGAAGTTATCATTGATCAATTAACATGAAGAAATTCTTGAAAACAAGCCTAGGTTAGCTGTTAGCGGTTAGCACATTTGGAGGAAATTCAGGATCTAATTAGCATTTTTTTGTTTGTTTGTTTGTTTGTTTACATGCACTTTATAATTCATTAGATAGTTTAATAACAGATTGATAAATATCACAGGTTTTTTGGCAGACGGTTTTAATCGTCCATGAGACCCTCGGTGAAGAGGAGAAAACGGTGGCGTGATGATGTCATCATTATGTAGTTGCTTTTTTTTAATGTTGTACTAAATAAATTCTCATTTATAGTTATGATTTAAGTATGAATAAATCTCATTGCAGTAATAAATAAAAAAGTAATTTGGGTTTAATAATAGTTGTGAACGCTGTTTTAGACACACACACACACACACACACACATTTGTGCTGTTTCATGTGTTACGACCTGAGCTCGTGTGTGAAGCAGCTTGGACTCGGGGTAACACAACGGTCAGGTTTATTTACATCCTGATTCGGCAACAAGAGCAGCGAGGGGTTCAGCATCCTCCTGAGTGTGTGTGTGTGTGTGTGTGTGTGTGTGTGTGTGTGTGTGTGTGAAAAGTGGACATGTCGTCATCTGCATTTGAGCCTCACTGAGTTTAATTCGGGTCAGCGAGAGCCTAAACGAGCTCAGACCAGATGGAAATCTGCAATTAGAAGCGAGGGGTTTATTTTTCTCTCCATTTAACGCCTGGGTTTTATTTTTGGAATCGTGGCTCTGGAGCAAAAACTGAAAAGTTGCAGAGTAGTACTTTTTTTTTCCTTCTTTTTTTTACTGGGGCAGATTTGTAAAACCTAAGGGTGGGCGGGGCTAAAATGAATACATTATAAGAGGGTGTGGCCATATGCTAATGAGGTACGGCCCGATTCGTTAACGCTCAGGTCATGTGACCATCAGGTGCATGTTCCTGTTCATGATTATTAAGGGTTGGGGTTTTAAGGGAGATCCAGACTTAGCAGTAGCTAATATAGTGTGTGTGTGTGTGTGTGTGTGTGTGTGTGTGTGTGTTTTATACTTGTGCTGGAGGCAGGAAACATCAGCGCTCTACTCGTGTACAGGATTTTATAGGCGGAAGGTTCAAGCAAAAAATAGGAAAGAAACAAGGAAGGAAAAAAAGAATCTCTTGAGAGAGAGAGAGAGAGAGAGAGGGAGAGGGAGAGAGAGAATGGAAAGGGAAAAGTTTACAGAACTAGGGGAACAAATTTTATATTTGTTTCTGTTGAAAATGTGGGATATAAATAAAGCATCGTTTGGATATAAAATTCAACAAGAGATTCGGAAAAAAAGAAAAAACTAAGAAAGAGAGAGAGAGAGAAAGAGAGAGAGAGCTGTCATGGTATCACTTAATTCACTGCTTCTTTCTGTCTGATGCAATCATGTCTCTATCTTTTTCCCTCTCTCTCCTTATACAGTTTCTTTTTTTTCTTACTTTTATCTATCCATCCATCTTGGTCCATCTCTCTCTCTCTCTCTCTCTCTCTTCATTACCCATCAGCCCCTGCGAGTCACATGTGTGGTAGTCTGTTTTTTTCCTGCAGTGTGTCTTTGTCCAGCGTCTGCCGTCGTGTGTTAGCGTTTACTTCCTGTTCCTGATATCGTGTGTGTGTGTGTGTGTGTGTGTTTATTTGACTCTCTGTAATAAAGATTCTTAGTCTTAGTCACACTGTTTATTAACTTTCACTCGTCCTCGTCTCCGACCAGACACACTGTCCTGGGTGTGGGGGTCCCAACTGTCCCAGATAGGGACAGTGCACACTGGGGCCCCAGAGGGCCTGTACATGCTGAGAGGTGGGTGGAGTCTGATTTTAAAAGGGCGTGGCTAAGTTTGAGAAAGTGCGGTGTGTCACACTAACGTTTAAAATTAAATACAATCGAAATCAGATCGCTCAGGTGTGGAGTGTGTGGAATAGTTTTTTTATTCTGTCTCACTAAGAACTGAGAAAGAAAGAAAGAAAGAAAGAAAGCAAGCCCTGTCCTGTGTTTGTGTTGCAGGTGGTGTGGAGTGATGCAGACGTCCCGGTCTCAGAGCCACCGAGTCTGAACACACACGCAACAGGAAGTCCTGCTAATGCGAAGAACACACAAGACATGGTGAGTGTGAGGCAGTTACTATGGCAACCGGGGTCTCTTAGAGATCGCTCTTCCATTTCACACAGCGTGGGAGCGTGTGATAGAGACAGAGAGAGAGAGAGAGAGGTAGTAGTATTGGCATTGGAGACCGGGTATAATGAAGGAGCAATTAAAAAGAAGAAGAAGAAGAAGAAGGTGAGGACGAACAATTGTCTGATGCACATCCCAAACAGCCCCTGTTCACTACATAGTGCACAGGTTTTTATGGTTTTGTATCTACGTGTAAAAGCTGTGTGAAGCCCCATGAGTCTCTTAGTCATGTGTTATGTAAAGAATACCCATAATGCACTTTTGTGTTTGTTTGGTAATGCTTTTGGATTATCCCCTCATCATTATCATCATCATCATCATTTTACATTTACATTTAGACATTTAGCAGATGCTTCTAGAATGACTTACAAAAGTGTTTTGAAGTTTCCATAATTGAACAGATCCTTAAACCCCCGGTGTAAGGATCTGTCCAATATTGGAAACTTTAAAACACTGGGGATTTTTGTTTGTTGTTGTTGTTGTTGTTGTTTTTTTGTTAAATTGCCCGTAGTGTGTCAATGTGAATGTGTTTGCGCGCCCTGCGATGGATTAGCGCTCCATCCTCGTCTGCAACACTGTATACAGGACAAGGGGGTATAGATAGAGTGATTGACATGTCCACCACCATCATCATCATCATCATCATCATCATGCTGTTCTTCTCCATTCTTACAGTTTTTTTCTTTTGCTTCTTTGTTCTCTGTTTCAGTTTTAGTTGTCCGTATAATTCTGCTTTGTATTCTCTTCTTCTTTTTCTACTCTTTTTACTGTTAGTCTTATTTTGTCTTACTCGTTGCATCTTTTTCTTCTTCTAGTTGTTGTTTTTTTTTGCATAAGTCTTATGTTTGTTGTTGTTGCTCGTCTTCTCTGTCTTTTGTTATTAGTCTTGCTCTTACTTCTGTTTCTCCTTCTTCTCCTTTTTTATCTTCCCATTAATTCAGTTCAATTCAATTTTATTTACAGTATATAGCGCTTTTAACAATGGTCATTGTCTCAAAGCAGCTTCACAACAATGAAAACAAAATTTTAGAAAAAAAAAAATTGATGAAATTGTGTATGTGTGAGAAGAATGTGTCTAGATAATAAAGAGATGAATGAGTGATAAATGAAATTTCTCTGATGAGCAAGCCAAGGGTGACGGCGACAGTGGCAAGGAAAAACTCCCTGAGATGGAAATAGGAAGAAACCTTGAGAGGAACCAGACTCAACAGGGAACCCATCCTCATCTGGGTGATAACAGATAGAGATGATATAACATCATGTGTGTTATGCAGAATGTGTGAAAGTTCAATATAACAGAAGTTCTTTAAATTAACATGAAGTCCAGTTCAGCACAGGGAGTCAGTAGGTGCAGAGGGCAGATGGGGTCTGGATCACTGGGAGCACAGGAGCAGGATGTGTAGCTCCAACCATCATAAAGCAGAATCCAGCTGGAGCTGGTCCTTCTCTGGATGCCTCAGGAACCTTGCAAGGTTGGCCTTTGTCCACTGAAGCTGGCACAATCTCCAGGTGCCTTGGGATGGGTAGGAGAACAGAACAGATGGAAAGACTTAGCGTAGTTGCCATTAAGGATAGATGTACTGAAGTATGAGGTTATGGGATGAGTTACATGTATGCCAGATTAAGGAGATGTGCTGGGAAACAGTGTCTGAGCCCGAACACTGTCTGGAAGGCTATTTCAAAGCTGTGGAGATAAATATGAAAACGCTCCACCCCCTTTTGTAGATTTTGAAATTCTGAGAACTAGTCCAGAGTTTTGTGATCTTAAGGAGCGTGGTGGATTATAGCGTATCGGAAGACTGGTTAGGTATGTGGGAGCTAAACCATTTAAAGCCTTGTATGTAAGTAATACACTTTTGTTTAATAATTCTAAACTGAACAGGTAGCCAGTGCAGGGATGATAATATTGGGGTTATATGATCATATTTTCTGGATCTAGTGAGAACCCTGGCGGCTGCATTTTGGACTAACTGAAGCTTGTTTATTGAGGATGCAGGACAACCACCTAGTAATGCATTACAATAGTCCAGTCTGGAGGTCATGAATGCATGAACTAGCTTTTCTGCATCAGATACGGATAAGATGCTCCTAAGTTTGGCGATATTTCTAAGATGGAAAAAGGCTGTTTTTGTGATATTCGAAATATGATTTTTAAAGGTCAAGTTACTGTCTAATATCACGCCCAGGTCTTTTACTGTTGAGCTGGTAGAACAGTACATCCTTCTAAACGCAGGCTGAATTGTAAAAGCTGTTGTGTTCTGGTTTGTGGGACAATAAGTAATATCTCTGTCTTATCTGAATTTAGTAAAAGAAAGTTTTCGTTCATCCAATCTTTTTTATCCTGGACACACTCGGTTAATCTAGACAACTTAGGTATTTCGTCTGGTTTTGTTGAGATATATAATTGGGTATCATCAGCATAACAATGGAAATGAATTTCATGTCTTCTAATGATGTTACCTAAGGGAAGCATGTATATTGCGAACAGCAGAGGTCCTAAAACTGACCCTTGTGGGACCCCATATTTTACTGTCATTACACCAGACAGTTCTTCATTTAGATCTACAAAATCATATTGATCAGACAGGTATGATCTAAACCATTTTAATGCCTGCCCCTGAATACTGTACCTATGTGATTTTGTAAGCACTTGTTGTTAGTCTTATTTTCCCTCACTGGCTGCGTTCCGATAGGCTTGAAGTTCCCTGTGAAGTACACTGCACTGCACAGGCTGTTCCGCTATGTTAAGTGTGATTTCAAACCACAAGGGGCGAAACTGCTCAGTTCAAAGGGAACTGTGAACGATGTAGGGAACGAGTCCACTATGGGTCCTCACTTCACGGAAAGTGGACATGAAAAACTTTCACATCAATCATCGTGCCTCGCTGAAGTGAAACGGAATTGATAAATTTATTTTCATTATTATAGGGGATGACATTATACTAATATGACCCAATAATTTGTTATTATCAATACATTAAAAAGTTAATTTACTCAATAAACCCTTAGTATGATCTACACACCAACTTGTCACAGGTTTTCCGTCGGATGACCTTCCTGACGCAACCCTCCCATTTCATCCAGACTTGGGACCGGCAATGCATCCAGTGGGTGGGGTTTGGGCGGGCATTGAACCATCATTGGGCCTTCTGCTTGGCGGGCGAGAACCACCAAAGTATCAGAGCCACCAAAGTATCATTTGGGCTAGTAGTCAGTAACAAGAACGCTGCACAATAATGATTTCTCTTGTAAATTAATCGAATAATTTATTGGCGAGTTATACACACACATTTTGACAGTATATGTTTTATAGTGGTATTGTTGTTTGTCAGAAGAGATATTCGATATTTAATGTCTGTAGTGTGAGATTTCCACAGCAGCAGCGACAGGTATCTGAGGTGCTTATGTTACCATGGGAACGCACAGAGGAAGTGACGTCTGTGCTGGAGATGTCCCGGGTGTTCCCAAAGGTGGAATTTTGTCGAGGGAAGTTCCCTTACCCAGCATTCCCTGCACAGGGAGTAGAGAGACCTTTTGAAGTGCACTGTGGAATGGAACACAGCCACTTTCTTCTCCTTCTGCTTCCTTTTCTGCTACTTTGTTCTTGTTTTAACAGTTCGGATGGTTGCATTGTGCTGCTTTTGTGCTGATGTTTGTTCGGTGTGATGAGTGCCGATATAAGCTGTGATGATTCAATGATGTGGGCGGTGCTGTACCTCGCGCTCATCCTTGGGTGCTGTATCGATTAGAGCCGATTAGAGCTCAGGCTCGTTAACCTCAGGCACTTCAGGGACAACCGTGTGCTAACTCGTCCTATTATAACAATTATTTGATTTGGCTCGTGGTCACTGCACCCTGGGTCCGTTCTCCAGCAGGAACGCGGCTGTGGCTCAGTCGGCACCGTGGACACGAGCTCCAGGAGAATCCGTGCGTGTGTGTTTTAGGAGACTCTGCATTCGATGTTTGTCTGGAGAAAATGCTGGATGTCAGCACTTACAGTATACTACTAGAGTAAAACTACTCATTTTGGGGGCCGGGGCTTTGTGTGATATGGCCTCGATACCTGTCATTCAAATTGAAGGGGGCGTGGTCTTCCACTTCTCGAAGCTAACAACTTTATGGAAGGGATTAAATTGTGGCTTTACATAAGTGCTGTAAAGATTCAGTCATCTGTGAAGCAAAACACACACACACACAGAAAGAGAAAGAAAAAGAGTGAGAGAGAGATGGTCTAATTTATGCCATTAAAGCTATCTTAAAGTGTGTTTAATTAAATTTACATGGAGAAATGTGAAAGCAAGGTAGCCTTAAAAAACAGAGAGGAGGTGGCTGTCAGTGCTCTCTGCAGCCCTTCTGTTTCATCTCTACACACACACACACACACACACACACACACAGGCACAGACACCTCACGCCCCCATGCTGATATTGATGGTACCGTGCAGAGAGAGGCACAGCGTCGGTCTCCACGGTGACAGGTTTCCATGGTGATGTCCATCAGTCACAGTGGGTCAGTGAGTTACCATGGCGATGTAGATCAGTGTGTGTCGTGCTCCAGGCTCTCATCGCCTTCGTCAGCGTGAACGGTTTTCAGCGTGCCAGTCAAAGCCGGGGCCGTGTGTGTGTTACAGCGTGGCATGTGCCCATCATCTTTTATTCGGGCACTCAGCAAAGACGAACACGTCCTGTCGCTCTGTTCAGGAGGAGGCGGGGAAGCGTTCTTAACGCAGTGTGTGTGCGCTTGAGATAAAGTCTGCGGCATTCATAAGCTGCCTTACGGAAAGCTGTCTTTTAGAGAGTGCTTATTTCAGGACGAATTTGACGACAGCGTTGCGTGAAAACTTCATGAGTGCGTTCAGCGTGCCAGATAAGAAAAACAAGGAGGACAAAATCGTCTGCTTGACTTAGGAATTTGTTTACAAATAAACATCATAGACAAGGCTTTCCTTTCCTTCCACGGGCCAGTCTTAAAACGCGCAGAGTAACGTAGATGCGTATGGAACTAGCTGGCTAATGTTAATTATTAGCTGAATGAGCCTTACAGATGGTTTATGTGTTCTGTGTTTCTTTAGCTCTGATTTCTTTTCCCTCTACACTATATTTCATGAAATGGTTCCAAAGGTCAAGTGGAGTGGAATGCCTGAAGGTTCAAAATCAATGGATAACTTTTCTGTCACCGACTTGCTGAAGAGACACATCTGTCTGTGGGAACAGTACACACAATCATTCAACACCACTTGCACATTACAGGAACTCCGCTGTACAGTACACTATGTACAGTATACACATATATATGCTTGCAAATATGTCTGTTACAAAGCAAATTTGAAAGGAATGCATTCAAAGTGCGAATTACATGCAGAACACCAGATGTTTTAAATCAGGTTCATCGTGAGTGTGAGAGATGAGACACTGAGTGTTTTCACTGAAATGGCATTTGTGTAGTAGAGGTTTTGTAAATACAGTTGCATTTTGCTATCGTGTCAACTTTCCCTATGTATAGAAACATTGTGACACCCTGTAGAATAGGATCCTGGAAATAAAGAACTCTGAGTGGAGATGTGCCTGGGAGCAAAAACCCTAGGCATATAGCGCCTGGGGATAACAGGTATGCAGAGGACATAGAATCCTGGGAACTTGTGATATAGAACTGTGGGAACATTGTGAATTGTTGGTGATATAGAAGCCTGGGAACTGCTGATATAAAACTGTGGGAACATTGGGAACTGGTGATGTAGAACCCTGGGACTAATTGTATAGAACTGTGGGAACATTGGAAACTGGTGATGTAGAAGCCTGGGACTAATGGTATAGAACTGTGGGAACATTGGGAACTGGTGATGGAGAATCCTGGGAACTTGTGATATAGAACTGTGGGAACATTGTGAATTGGTGATATAGAAGCCTGGGAACTGCTGATATAAAACTGTGGGAACATTGGGAACTGGTGATGTAGGACCCTGGGACTAATGGTATAGAACTGTGGGAACATTGGGAACTGGTGATATAGAAGCCTGGGACTAATGGTATAGAACTGTGGGAACATTGGGAACTAATGACGGAGAACCCTGGGACTAATGGTATAGAACTGTGGGAACATTGTGAATTGGTGATATAGAAGCCTGGGAACTGCTGATATAAAACTGTGGGAACATTGGGAACTGGTGATGTAGAACCCTGGGACTAATGGTATAGAACTGTGGGAACATTGGGAACTGGTGATGTAGAACCCTGGGACTAATGGTATAGAACTGTGGGAACATTGGGAACTGGTGATGTAGAACCCTGGGACTAATGGTATAGAACTGTGGGAACATTGGGAACTGGTGATGTAGAACCTTGGGACATGATAAAATAGAACTGTGGGAACATTGGGAACTGGTGATGTAGAACCTTGGGACATGATAATATAGAACTGTGGAAACATTGGAAACTGATGATCTGGATTTTAGTTACATTGGGAAGTGGTGATATATAAAACTGTGGGAACATCAGGAACTGGTGACCTAGATTCTGGGAACATTGGGAACTGGTGATTAAGGACTATGGGAACACTGGGAACTGGGTACCTAGATTCTGAGACCATTGGTAACTGGTGATATAGAACCCTGGGAACTCGGCAAACTGGTGATATATAACTCTGGGAACATTGGGATCTGGTGATGTAGAACTCTGGGAACATAGGGCACAAATAATATTAGGTGCTGTGAAGCTCTGGTAGCGTGGACACCTGTGACAACAGGGGCTCGTTAATATACCTGTAGTCCCTTGGAACATTAATCTCTAGTGATATAAAACCAGATGTAGGACATGTAGCCAGTTATAATCTTTGAATCATAACTGCGTGGAACAGACGCTCTTGGAATCTTGGGTTGAGCATTTGACAGCAGAAGTGACTAAGGAGAAAAGTACTGAAGATTCTCTGATTATTATAAACTGTAATAAAATGTGAGTCAGTTCTAGTGCTGTATGTGCAGCATCAGCACGGTTGTAGTTACACAGCAGCAGCGTGTGTGAATTAACACACAAACACACATCTTCAGTAACACTGCAAAATGCACTAATGCAGAAAAACGTGGAGCACAAACGCCCACGCTGAACACTGCACACAGCAGTGCGGGGAAGCGAACCGAGGGGAGACAGAGCGAGACAGAGAGAGAGAGAGAGAGAGAGAGAGAGTGCTGAGGTAAGTTCTCTCAAAAATAGCTGCAAGTGTGTGATGCTGTGTTGCAAGTGGCTGCCGTCCCTCTGCACCACCCTGAACATTTACATGCGTGTGTGAACGGCCAGTGACGGCCTGATTAATGACTTCCGCTCCAACCGGCCGCGCTCGAGCATATCAACATGCTTAGCACTCCAATGTGGCAATTAATTGTTTGCCAGGAGCCGGGCTGTGTTTGCATGCAGAGGCAGCGGGGGATCAGGTATATCGATCAGGAGGTTGTAGTGCTGCCAGAGAACCACCTTTACAATTATTCTGCAATATATTTATTAGGGTTGTATAGTTCCAGAATTCCCCGTGATTCAGGGTGAAGGTTATAGTTTTTAGTTTAATTTAAGGTGCTAGGTTAAGACTATTCTTACACCGACTGGGCCTCATTTATTAACCTGAAAAGATTTGTTTATCATTTATTATGTGCAAGCATTTACACAAGAAATCTGGCATCTCATGAATTATGAAAAAATAAAAATAAAATGAATGACTCAAGTTTATTCTGCCTAAAAAGACAAACTAAGGCGAATCTGATGGAAATCATATCATCTGCAATGATTACTGCACCGTAATATATTTAATATAATGTCAAGTATTTCTATTATCTTTATCTGGCGTCCTTATCCAGTGCGACTAGCGACTTACAGAAAAGCTTTTAGGTCTGGCAAAGCAGAAGCAAGTGCAGAATTTTTATTAGATTCACATGTGGAATGGAAACAAAACACCAGAAATATGGAGAGTTTGACAAACAAGCATTGAAGAAGATTTTGTGCATGATTTCCTGTTAGAAAGTATAAATATATATAAAATGTATATGTAATTAATATCACACAGCCAGGTAACCGCACGGAAGCCATTGGGGTCAAAATTGGTCATAGGATTACGAGGACTAGGACATTTGAAGCCCATGTCCAGGATCCGTCTGTGTGTGGTGGCTCTTCATGCACTGACTCCAGCCTCAGTCCACTCCTTGTTAAAGTCCCCATCACTTCTGAATGGTCTTTTCCCGACAGTCCTCCTCTCCAGGCTCTCCAACTGTCGGGTCAGCAGTCTTCCCCATGATTGTGCTTCCTACTGAACCAGACTGAGAGACCATTTAAAGGCTCAGGAACCCTCTGCAGATGTTATGGCTTAATTAGCCAGTTACAGTGGAAACCTTTTCCCAATATTCTAATGTTCTGAGATTGTGGATTTGGGGTTTAATCATCTCAATAATGACAAATCACGGCTTGAACTATCTTGCTTTGCATGTAATGAGTCTATCTCATATATTAGTTTCACTTTTTAAGTTGCATTACTGAAATAAATGAACTTATCACCTGTACTTCATTTACATGTCTCTTCTAATATATCTATCACATCCAGTATATCAAAGATATGATTATAATGTTGGAAATTGGTAATATTGGTAAGTTTTTTGGGGTGGCTGGAATGGATTACCTGCATTTACATTATTTATTATTAAGAACTCGTCTCCGGAATGGATTAATTTCATATGCCGAGGTTCTAATGTATCGCGGTTTTCAACCTAAATGTTTTGTTAGAGACAACCCTGTGTGTCAGGGGGAAATAAATTGCCTAAATGACCAAAAATGTAAAAAAAT
>NC_071115.1:1707500-1722500 GCF_024256425.1 Clarias gariepinus
GTCAGACTCGACTTAACAGATAACATCAAAATCAAGTCACCGTGCACACCGGCCCCCTACCTATCCTTCAGCATGCTGTTACTTTACACAGTTTTTTTATTCTCCTGCACTTCTTGCACTTCAGTAGTTCACAGTCTCTACCTGCTTTTTCTCTTTTTATCTTGTGAATATTTTATATCTGCTTGCGCAGTGGAAGGATAATGGATAATAAAGGGAAATATGGAGTGGTGCAAAGCACATGTCCGTTTATGATTAAGATTTATGATCATCACTAATGCTGAGTCATAATTTATAAATATAAATGCGGCATTTATTGCATGCCTTAAAAAGTCAATGCTGCTCCATGTCTGACTGTTAATCCCTAACCCCTACACCCCATACCTAACCCCTACACACTACCACTAACACATATCCCTTACGCCATAAACCTTTCAGCTGAGCCTTTATTACCCTACATACTACTGTATATCCCCTACACACTACCCCAACCTTAATCCCTAGGTCCCACCTACTACCAATAACCTTATCACCCTAAATACATCCCACCCTAAATAAACCACATTTTTAAACCATACAACCTGACTCCACACCTTGACCAACCTACACACTACCACAGTCTTAATAGCTTAGACATAAATACTAATCCCTACAATTGTAGCATAATCATATTATTTATAACCCTTAAGTCCTACAACCTACTCCTATCCTTAATGATGCTATGACCCTAAATCCTACGTTTACCTTATCTTACACTTACACCCAGCATCTTTCTTATATACCTATCCATAACTTACCCTTATACTCTTTCCCAAGCCCTAACTTACCTCCATACCCTAGACCTTACCTTACATACTATAGCTAACCTTAACCTGCACTTAAACCATAATTCTAATCCTAACTACCCTACGCAATCCACTGCACCATATATCTAGCCCTAACCCACCCTACCTTGAATGCCCTATGCTTTTTTACCCATAACCCTAACCTAACTCACCTTACATGTACTGTAGTCCCACACACCATACCCCCAACCTTTAAACCTGATCACCCTATCTATAACCATAATACATTACAATCTACTCCTAGTCCCTACACTTGTGGGCCAGGGGTGGCTCATTGGACTACGGTTCGGAAGATCCCAGGTTCAACCCCCAGATGTGTAATGAGATAAAAATGTAAGTCTCTCTGGATAAGAGCGTCTGCCTAATGCCTAAATGTAAATGTACACTTTACCCTAACCTTAACATTATCCTTAGACACTACCACTAAAGGTAATACACTACACCCCCCTACACCCTACCTCTAAATTAAATACCCTTTACACCACTCCTATCCCTGACACCCTACCCTAAATTTACCCTACCCCTTACACATTCTGCAAAATGTTAACTTACCTTTGCTTCCAACCCTAAAACTTAACCTACCCATATATTCTACCTGTATCTTAACCTACCCTTACAACCTACATAGAATATTGAAAACTTAATATTAAAACTTAACATACCCATATATTCTACCTGTATCTTAACCCACCCTTACAACCTACATAGAATAACCCCTAACGACTATACTCTAACCCAAACATTAGCCTACTCCTGAATCCGACCTTATTACTTACCTCATACTGTACCTCCTAACCTCTACATCCTAGCCCAAAACTTAACCTGACACTACAACCTACTTCTAACCCCTCGTCCCTACCCTTTACTTAACACCCGGCATCATATCATTCATCAACCTTCTGTTTAAAAAGTACTCTTTAAACATGTGTGACTTGGGGCTAATTAATACATGAAAACCTGTTAAATTAATTTTCATTTCTATTTTCACAGCTGTATACACACCAGGTCTTCTCTTGAATATTTTTACCTTGGGCTTGCTTAGCTTTAAGCATTAAACGTCAGTAAAATCTCCTCACGGTAAAGTTTAAAGGGGCGATATGCAATATTTAAATGGCATTCGGAGAGGCGATATGTAATGAAAAGTTACTTGTGTATTATCTGCGCTGTCATATCTGAGCTCCATCATGCTCCGTGCTGTGAAAAGACGCATTATACAAGTGGGATTTGCTGGAATGAGATATTTCTGTAAGTGAAAAATCATGTTGCTCAGGTACCAGACGCTGTTAGATTTATGAAAAGAATAAAAGAAAGTATTTTTATTCGCCTGGAGTGTTTGATCTGTCTGATCCTGTGATTTACTCTTAAACTATTGCACAGTTTCATTTGTTTCGAGCCCATTTTGGGGCCATCGGGTCTTAATTAAACTTTCAGTAGTGTTTACAGATATTCCTTTATGCAGCTGTTTTAGAAGCCTCTTTTGCTGTGACGGACAGGCATAATGGCCACACCTCCTTCAAAGAGACAAACATACTTCATGTCAGTTAAAAGACCTTTTTGTACTGTGACTGGTAGAATGAAAGGCCATGCCTACTTCATTTAAAGTGATATGCACAGAGGCCACACCTACTTCCATTCAGCTCAAGGAGAAGTACAGGATAAAGTAGATATAGACATCCGTTCTGAATCATCTCACATCCTATTTCTCTCTCTCTTTTTATTTTTCTCTTAAACACACATCCAGGGTCATGGACACTCAAGGCTAAAATTATGCATGTGGGGAACAAATCCGTCTGGTCTGAACCCCAGAAAATCGCAGTGCGATGCTTTTTGCAATGTTCTACTGGGGAACCTTAGGTCCTGTCATTCATGCAGATGTTTCTTTTACACGTACCACTTACCTAAGCATTGTTCAGTACACCCCATCATGGACCCTCTTTCAACAGAATAATGCGCCCTAACACATTGCTAACATTGTTAAGGAACGGTTTGAGAAACGTGACAAAGAGTTCAAGGTGTTAATTCGGATTCCAAATTCTTTAGATCTCAACCCGATCCTGCATCCTGGGATGTTCTGGAAAATGAAGTCAGATCCATAGTGAGGGACGTCTTGATGCCAGATGCTACAGCCCAGCTTCAGGGGTCTTGTAGAGTCCAGGCATTTATGTCTCAGAGCTGTTATGGTGGCCCAAGAGAATCTACACAATATTAACATGGTATTGGTGCTAAAAAGTGTCTGACCTAGGTTAAAGTGAATTTTCATATAGGATCATATAACACCCTCACTCACTCACTGATCATCAATAGCATCTTTATCCTTATCTTGTATACAGGGACAAAGGGGCCTGGAGCCTATCCCAGGAGACTTAGGGCATGAGGCGGGGTATGCCCTGGATGGGGTGTCAATCCATTGCAGAGCATGCTCATAATATGCATTTACATTTAGGCATTTGGCAGACGCTCTTATCCAGAGCGACTTACATTTTTATCTCATTACACATCTGAGCAGTTGAGGGTTAAGGGCCGCGCTCAAGGGCCCATCAGTGGCAACTTGGTGGTTGTGGGGTTTGAACCTGGGATCTTCTGAACCGTAGTCCAATGCCTTAACCACTGAGCTACACCTGGCCATATGCCTAATTTTTAGTAAATATGCATACTTCATATTTTCATCTGATAAAAAGAAACACATTTACTAAATACAATTTAATGCCCTTTTATATCCGCAGTGTTCGTAACTTTTTTGAATTCTAATCTTTCAATGACCTTAATTGTCATTCTGATGAAACTTGGCCAATTTAGATTTCACATGAAAAGACATAAACCTTAAAAAGTGTATTATTCTAAAATGTAAAATTGTTAAGATATTTCAACATGAATTTGACATGGTTACGGACACTACAGATTTTTTTTTTACAAGAAATCCTTAATTTTGCACAGAATGCTTTAATTTAATCAACTATTTTTACAGGTCATATTTTTCTAGAAGCTTACACCAATTTTAGTATCAATAGTCGTAAAGAAATATGAATAATTATTGTTTTAAAGCGAGTCAGTATGGCTGTTTTTTAGGGGGGCTCATATTAAATCCTCTCTCCTAAACGTCTGAAGTTAGCAACTTGTAATTTTTAGTGAAACGAGATTGGTCACTTCCATATTGCTTTAGAAGAACTTTAGAAGTAGCTTTTTTGGACACACACAGTTTCTGTATTATATTTATAACATATAAAATAAAATCAGCACTGATACTGTGTTTTGGTTGTCAGGTGGATTTAAAGGTATGGCTGACCAGGGTGTATTCGGACATGGATATGTGACAGGGCACACAAAAGTACACAAAAGATTCGACTAGCTGCGTTTGTGTCTTGTGTCACGAAACCAACGTTTTGAATGAAATGTGGTAGATTCGTACATGAATAGCGTGTGTGGGTGTGTGTTTGTGTGTGTCGAGCGCTTATGCAGCAGTTGCAGTCATGACGCATCATGCAGCCTACTTTGTGAGACATCGTAAAAGCACATGTGTGCGTGTGTGTGTGTGTTTGTGCGTATTAATGAGAGGAAGATGGAGGAAGGAAAGGGGGATGGTGGAATGAGATGGATACAGCTGGAGTGAGAGAGAGAAAGGCAGAGTTTGGTGAAAAGGTAACCATGGCAACTCTCTTTGCTGAGGTCTGAATTGACAGAGAGGAGAGCAGGAGAGTGAGGGAGGGGTGAGGTGATGGATAGAGCAGAGGAAAAGAGATAGAGAGCGAGAGAGATGGGGATGGGGTGGGGAATAATGCAGAGTCCAGGCTGAAGGGTTAATGTGTGTCAGAGCAGCAGGTTAATCTTTCATCAAACGAGAAGGGCAGTGCAGTATTTACACACTAACTGAACCCTGAGGAATACACACGGATAAGGATGGACGGATTGGGAAGGGGGGGGGGGGAATGTAGATGGAAGGTTAGGGATTGGATGAACGTAGAGACCCTAAGATGGAGGGATGAACGGAAAGGACAAACTAAATGGATACACATGGTTTAAATTCATAGCCACTCCCATTTATAATGTATGTAACCTGACACCATACACACGTGGTGATGGGTCCAACCCCCAACCTGAACACTTTTTTTGTGCATAATTTGGTCATTAGGCAGTTGCCACACACTAGCCATCTCTCGTCTATCACGCGACAGTGGCGGTGAAGACTTCTTCTCAAACTGCCACTCATGCAACACACTCTGACAAACTGCTATCCACCCCGTTCCACAGACATGAGCTTAAAGATCCCACAACTTGGTATTGTCACATTTAACTACTATTTGATATGAGATGTTCTTAACTGTACCTATATACTATATGGCTGCCACGTGTATCCTGTGACCTTCATGTACCAAGGGTGCACATTTACCAAAACCAGCAGGGGGTGTTGTAGCATGACATATGACAACTCCTCTTATTTATTTATTTATGCATAAAAACCCTGGCATACAAACACCCTGTCCTGTGAATTTTTGCCTTAAGAAATAAGATTTAAAAAAAGATTTGCCTCGGCATCTGATGCATTTTCGGCATTCGAGCAGTCAAGTCGGCCATGCATACTGCTGGTTGCGCGTATGTCCGAGAGCCGTTCGGAACTGATTTGGATCAGTGGAAAGCCGATGCAAATAATACTAAAGTTTACAGTTTTTTGGTGTTTTTTTTTTTTTTTTTAAGTGACGTTTAATGTCTTTTTATTTCACATTTTACTTCTTTTACATGTCCTTTCTAAATGTTTTTATTGTTTTATATACAAAAATATGATTATAGTGTTGGAAATTGGTAATATTGGTAATATTTTTGGGCGGCTGGAACGGATTATCTGCATTTACATTATTTACTATGGGACAATGCGTTTCACCTTAAGAACTCACCTCCAAGACAGATTAATTTGTATGCCGAGGTACCGCTGTAGTTTAAGAGTGGGTGGGGTCAGTCATCATGGAGAAAAAAACAACAAAAAAAATGGTGCTTAAATTCATGACGCATTTCCGTACAGGGTGCGACTTTTGTGCAAGTAGCACATTCGAACGTCGCGGTGTCCTCCATCTGATTCTGAATCTGATTCAGTCTGAATCTGAATCTGATTCGGCCCGGTCTGACTCAGCGGCAACGGCAGCAGATGTCATCTCCTATCACAGTCACTTAACGTGGCGTTTCACACTCTCAGCTAATTGTGTCTCGCGTCAATCATGCGTGAAGATGACACGCCGCGGGTAAATAAAACGAAGGTGGCGCTAATTCAGAGCATGATGTTTTAATAAGAGGGTTTATGGCGATTATCTGCAGCCGAACCAGACAGGATGCCACGTGGGATTCGGGAATCAGTTGGGATACGGCGGAATTGCAGATCTGGGTTAACACACTGTAGCATGCAAAATCTGCAGTCTGGATCGTGTGTGTGTGTGTGTGTGTGTGTGTCAGCCGTAATGCCATTACACACCATGTGCGCATTATTGATCAATCTAAGCCAGGGTTATTGGTCTCTAATGCAGCTTTCAAACTACCTCCTCTCTCTTCTCTTCTCCTCTCGTCTTTCCTGCTTTATATTCATTCCCCTTGTATTGTCTTTCTTCCGCATCGCTCCCTCTCTCCCTCTCAGCCTCTGCTTTATATGCGCCTCCGTGTTCTGCTTGCCCTCCCTCCATCTCTGTGTTTCATATTCATCTCCTTCTCTCGAGCCTTTCTCCTCTCTTTCACTGGGAGAGATTATTAATATTAATGCCTCTGTCTCTCCTTCTATCTCTCATGTCCTTTCACTTTCCATATGTCTTTTTTTCCCACCTTCTTCTCTCGGTCTCACGCTCATCCTGTAATCTCTCTCTCTCTCTGTGTCTCTCTTTTCCCTTCTCTTGCTCTTTCACACCTTCTGTCCTCTCTCTTTTTTCAGCACTCATCCATTAACGTTGATCATTTCTTCCTCTCCCTGCAGCTGTGCAGTCATCTATCAGTTTCATAATCCCTCGCAACCTATCCCTCACTTTTTTCGCTGGGCTCCGACGCCTCCCCGTGTCAAAAGGGTTTGCATGTCATGTCCATTATGTGGACAGCCGTCATTAATAACAGTCTGTGTTTCACCAGATGCTCTTATATAAGGTCACAAAGGTCAAAATATCCCCGGAGTGGGGGGGGGATCATGTCTCTCAGGGGTCGTTACTGGATTCACCATCAATCAAAAGCAAACAAGCTGTGCCGTCTTACGCCCTCGGCGTGCTGTTAGCTTCAAGTTAGCAGCCATATTGTTCTAGATTAAAGTCTTGTTGAGTTCTTAAATCTGATTGATCAGGAGGTGTTGCTGTGCTGTTGTAATCATTCATCTACTCATCCAAAATTGGTCTTATAGCCTAAACACTCTACCTCAATGCATACAAAAGTTGTTGAACATGTACGGGAAGGAGTCTCCAGTGTCAGCACTTTTTAAAAAGTTTTGCGTTTTGCGACATCTTCAGGAAAGGAGAGATCTTTTAACTTTAAAAAGAGAGGGATTGATTGTTTACAGCTGCTATAATACCAAGCAGAACAGGAAGTAACACATATCAAAGCATTAAATGTATCTGTGGTTACAAAGTATTTTCTGGACACACCATGCTGATGATAATTACCCTATAACCCCCCAGCCTGTTGGGTTTTACTCCTAACTGAACATTCTGACACTCTGGCAGCGAATAATTTTATTTACCTGTAAAGTGTTTTTATTTTAAAGGCCACTTATAAAGATAATAAGGGTGTGGAAAATTATAAGGGAGTACAAAACGATCCTTCCGGAGGCACATTTTTCTTCGGGGATTGCTTTAAAAAAAAAAAGCCCAAGACTGCAGTAGCTCGACAAAGAGAGAGAGAGTTCTTTTTTATTATTGCTCTGGAGATTCATGCATGGTTGCTGTGTAATTATTCTTAATACACTTTGCACACTTCATAGTCATTAGGAGAGCGTTTAAAACAGGATTTATCGCTGCGTTCTGACCTTCTCTCAAAGTCGTGACGTCTCATTTTTTCCTCTGCTTTCTTTTTTTTACAGTAATTCCACTCGGAAAGGTTTTCTCGTATCCACTGAGGACCTGCGAAGACAAAGGAGATAGAAGATGTGTACACAAGTTGTTTGTGTTTAAAAAACAACAACAAAAAAAAACAAAGAAAGGACAAACAGGAGAGAGAAGAGTAATTAATTCAGACGAGAAAGGGAAAAAAACAAGCAAGAAAAACAATGTTTATCTAAACTGAAACCAGCCCCTGGTGGTGGAGTCATAACGTGGATATTTACCTTCTGGAATACCTTTAATACCCAAACTTTACACCTGGAATAGGGGAAGGTCATGACCCAGATGCCATGCGGATCACCACGGTGACCGGCCTTCTCAACCCCGCCCCTTACTTTTTCCTATTGGCCCAGCTGCTGTTTTGGCTCCTCCTCCTGGGCCAAGACATTGCAGGAGCCACATCGACCTGCCCGACACCTTGCAGCTGTTCCAATCAGGCGAGCCGAGTCATCTGTACAAGACGAAACCTGGACGAGGTCCCGGAGAATATATCCAACAACACGCGATACCTAAACTTACAGGAGAACTCGATACAGGTAAATATTGTGCTGATAAATATTGATCTTGAAAGCTTACTTACAGAGCTGCAGCACTTGTTCACTCGATTGTGTGTTTGCTGCTTGTCTGTCAACGGTTTCACAGTTTTAATTACTGCAGCCCAGAGAGCCGGTAACCCGAGCGCTGCTTAAACGGTGAGAAGAAGGCCGTGTAAGCATCTTTCACTTGACTGCTGAGACAGAAAGCAAATAAAAATAATTACAGTCACCCTCAAAGCCGGTTGAGTTTCAATGCTGAATCAGGTGTTGCCAAGCGACCCAATTCAAACACAAAGTCTTTAGGTTTTAAATGCTTGGAGAGTTTGGAGGTGATCCCCTTGCGGTTTGGTCTGCATTTTTTTTTTTTTACATAATAACACTAATAATAATAAAGATGATGCCATTCATCATGCCTACCTGTTAGCATAAAAGATTGATTTGTTGTATCCCAGAGCCCCACTTGAAATGATTAAAAATCTAAAAATGTTTCAGCACCTGAGGGCATCCTAGATATTTTCTCTTTTGGCTTCTTTTCCTTTCGTCGCTGTGTTACCCAGAGATTAAAGATTTGTCAGGTTTTCTCAGTTCTCTTGAACACCCCCACCCCGCCCCCACCCCCGCCGATCCCACCAGCCCACAGGGTTTCACACTCTCACTTTAGCTCCCCTCCCTTCTTGCTCTTCACACAGAGAGTGAGATGGCGATGAGCCAGGAGAAGCCTTTTGCTCTCTTCCAAAGGGAAGTAGCTAAGGCTGCGGCTAATGTGCCAGTTCTCTCCGAGTCCCGAAGGTGTGAAATTTCGACGGTGCTTGAAACGCAGTCACCCTTCATCACGTGTCGTGAGGGATTTCAGACGCGTCTAACAAGATACGCCTTGGTTCTGCTCAGTGGTTTTAGTAAAGCTATTTCTCCCTCCGTGATAAATCACTTTTACACGTGCCACCAGCAGGTTGCTGCGAGGTGTTTGTGCGGGTTTTTATCAGGTGATACTATCAAACAGTTGTAGCTGAAGGAACATGGACATGTTTTATGAGCATTTGCTTTTAAAAATATGATATACTACAAATATACAGGGTGTTTCAAAAGTTTCCATATGCAGCAAAGCAATCGTCAGTGTATATTAGACACCCACTCATGGGCGCCTACTTTCGTGTGTTAGTGTTTCGAAAAACACTTTTTGAATTTGTTTATAAGCTTGATAAGTTTGTTTTGAGACAGCTTCCCAATCCAGTCATTATTTGAAAATATTCTTTTTTTGTCAATGGTATTCTTACAAGCTATTAGAAAGCATATACACCAATCAGCCACGATACTAACACAACAGGGGAATTGAAAAACATTGATTATTAATTATATACCAGTTAACTGGTGGCAGGATCATGGTCACCCAAGATGCTGAAAAAAAAAGTCAATGCTGGCCCTGATACTCCTACCACGTATGGAGCTTTGCAGGCAAAGAGCTCAAGGTTGTTGATTTGTTGTACATTCGATCAGTGGAATGTGCCAGACAAATAAGTCCAATTCATGTACGCTTACCCTGCACCCCACAGCACCCAAAGCCTTGGCCTGTAATGTCCTGGTGCCAAACACCATAGCACACCCCCAGAGGTCTTGGAGTGGAGTCATTCCCCGAGAGGCCAGAGCTGCCCAGGCAAACTATCAGAATATTGGGCTTAATATTGCTGTTTTTTAATGTTATGGCTGATGGGTGTATACAGAAGAATACAAGTTAAGAATGAAAAATTCTGGAAACCATTTTGCTAAAAGACTTTATTTTACTATAAGAGGATTTTAGGAGATCTGTGGGATCTCCTTTTTTTGGAGGTTTTTGGAATGCCCTGTAGCACAAACAAAATGACTCTGGAAACTCAGTTTTTTTAAACACTAGTTCTCTGCTCAATAATTCATGAAAGTTACTTTATGTTTTTATCTTTGAGTGCACTGTTTGTCTAAATATTTCATGAGAAGTGGACAGGCAAATCAAACTTAGACACAACTAAAATCCTGCAGATAAATTTTAACTTGCATTCCATTAGCCGTAACATCAAACTTCTGACAGTTTATATATTTATGTCAAATTATACCTAAGCAGTCACATCAAACGGTGAATACTACTAATACTGTGCAGTCAATATAAGCAAAGGACTTAACCTGACCTTCTCTCACCCAGGTGATAAGATCTGACACCTTCAAGCACTTGCGACACTTGGAGATTCTCCAGCTTTCCAAGAACCAGATTCGTCAGATTGAAGTTGGTGCGTTTAATGGCCTCCCGAATCTCAACACGTTGGAACTGTTCGACAACCGGCTCACTCTGGTGCCATCACAAGCGTTTGAGTATCTCAGCAAGCTTCGTGAGCTCTGGCTACGAAACAACCCCATCGAGACGTTGCCTGGCTATGCCTTCCACCGTGTGCCCTCCCTTCGCCGTCTCGATCTGGGCGAGCTTAAAAAGCTGGACTACATTTCAGACGCTGCCTTTGTCGGCCTTGTTAATCTGCGCTACTTGAACCTGGGCATGTGCGGTCTGAAGGACATCCCCAACCTGACACCTTTGATCCGACTAGAGGAGCTGGAGCTTTCTGGAAACAGGCTGGAAATCATAAGACCTGGATCCTTCCAAGGCCTGGAGTCCTTACGCAAACTTTGGCTTATGCACTCCCAGATGTCTGTTATTGAGCGTAATGCTTTTGATGACCTCAAGAGTCTAGAAGAGCTGAATCTGTCACACAATTCCCTGCACTCACTTCCCCATGACCTTTTTACCCCATTGCAGAAGCTAGAGAGAGTACACCTGAACCACAATCCCTGGGTATGTAATTGTGATGTGTTATGGCTTAGCTGGTGGCTGAAAGAAACTGTACCAAGTAATACAACTTGCTGTGCACGCTGCCATGCACCACCCTACCTGAAGGGCAAATACATTGGGGAACTGGACCAAAGCCACTTCACTTGTTATGCCCCTGTTATTGTCGAACCTCCCACTGACCTCAATGTGACCGAAGGTATGGCTGCTGAACTCAAGTGTCGCACCGGAACCTCCATGACATCTGTAAACTGGATTACACCGAATGGAACTCTGATGACACATGGATCATACCGTGTCCGAATCTCTGTGCTACATGATGGTACTCTGAATTTCACAAACGTCACCTTGCGTGACACTGGTCAGTACACCTGCATGGTGACCAACTCAGCTGGCAACACCACAGCAACCGCTGTCTTAAACGTCACAGCAGCAGATACCAGTGTCAATTACACTTATTTCACTACAGTAACTGTTGAAACTGTAGAATCCACAGGAGAAGAGGATTCCGCCATACGTTTGATCAATGAAACTATCATCCACATCCCTGGTTCTACAACTTCTGGACGTCTCTGGCATGATGGCATCCCAACGACAGCTTCTTCTTTATCAGTTTTTGGATCGTCATCTTCTCCGCGAGCAACTAAACCTACATTTACTGTCCCGGTCTCTGAGCCGAGCTACCCGACCGGGCTGGATGATGTAATGAAGACTACTAAGATTATAATTGGCTGTTTTGTAGCTATCACTTTCATGGCAGCTGTTATGCTGGTAGTCTTTTACAAGCTGAGGAAGCAGCATCAGCTGCACAAGCACCACGGACCAGCGAGAGCAATTGAGATTATCAACGTGGAGGACGAGATTGGTGCCAGCGCTAGTGTCCGTGGAAGTGGAATCTCTGGTGGTTCCACTATGCCCCAGGCCGGATCCAGTGGTGGAAGCCAAAGCTTGAGGCTGCATCATCCAGAGATCGTCAACCTACCCAACCTGGCTCGGACGGACCACCTTAACCACTACTATAAGCCCCACCACTTCAACAACAACATGATGAGTTTGGGGCTTTCTGGAAGCTCTGGAATTGGTCTCAACAACAACAACAACCCTTGTTCACAGGGCCAGCCCACGCCGATCTCCTGTTCCCAGGTGCCAGTCTCAGTGAGCTCTATTCCATCCTCAATGCCCCTGCCTACCCTAGGTATCCACGGATCACTCAAAGGCCTAATGGGTAAAGGGCAAAACCCTCAAATCGAGCCTTTACTCTTTAAGAGTGGCTCCAAGGAGAATGTCCAAGAGACCCAGATCTGAGAAAGCGAGAGAGAAAGAGAGAAAGAGAGTGTGTGAGAGAAAGGGAATAGAGAGATAAAACAAGGGAGGGAAAACTAAAACGATGACATGAGGGAGACAAAAACAGATGAAGTGTACTGGCTGTTCAGCCCCCGTGGCTTTGTTGTTCTCAGGAGTAACGAGCGAGGTAGACCCAGCATTGTATGACATATTACCTACACAAGAACAAGACGTTGCTGTGAACCACTACGCCGCAGCGCCAGAGTCAAAGAGAGGGAGGGAGAAAAAGCCAGAAAGACACATGCCGCAGCATTTAGATTAATGCTTACCGAACCAACGCTGACTACGTTCAATGTCAAAACGATACCATCAGCCGAGTGAGCACTCTCAATACACACGGTATCGATTTAATACACGATCAGTAACTATGTGCCAAACTGTCACAGATACGTGCCAAAGCTAAATCTTTGTGCATTACAAAGCTCAGAACAATAAGTCAGATATGCGAAGATGCTGTCGGAAAATAACTCCACACACAGTATGCAGTAAATGAGACGTTTATAAATTTGAGAGCAAAATTTTTATATATGTATATCGAACATACAGATGTGTTCTAAATATGTATATATTACACAAGCAGCCGAAAGCGTCCTAGCCTCGGCGTAGGAGTGCCAAGAAAAGACAACAGTTCAGTAGGTCAAGATTATTATTTCATTAGCTGTAGAGGTTTGCAGTAGCATTCAGGGTGGACGGATAAGACAGACCAGCACTGTGTCGAGGGCTTGTGCTTCGTTCTGATGGACTCCGCCATATTCTCACTTTCTCTATCCTTTCAACACCTCGAGGTGGAAGAAAGGGAAAGACAGAGCAATTTTTTGTTTCTTTTGTTTTTCTCAAAGGAACCTAAAGGGCAAAAGACAATTATCAAAAAATTTGAAATAACAAAAAGAAACAAACAAACTGTGAAATGACACAAGATATATAAATATATTTTTCATTCAGAGAAATAAATTATGAAGAATCTTAAAATTTTTTTTTTGACCGAAAGCCACGTCTTTGGATGGATCGAGCGTCTGCACTTTGCCGACATTTAGCGTGCTCGTAGACGGCCAAACGTCGGGATTCTTCTGGAGATCCCGAAGTTTCTGTTTTGACTCGTTTTTAGTCCTTGAAGTCCCTCTTCCCTATTTTTTTCATGTTGAATTTTACTAACAGGGTTTTTCGGTGACATGTCATGTTTTGTTCATCCTTCGAGTGAAATCGATCCCTGATTCCTGTTGAACATTTTAGCGTTAACGATGTTGAATTCAATTGAATTGTACGGATTGACGGGGGGAAATAAAATCACCGACACACTATGCTAACCATGACGCAGTAATAGGTAACGTAACTAAAAGCAAAATGTGAATTTTTTTCTAAATGCTGCTATAAACACAAACAGAGAGAGAGAGAGAGCTATAAATATATATAAATATATATAATAAAGAAAGTGATAGAGAGAGAGAGAGAGAGAGAGAGAGTGAGAGAGAGGTAGAAAGGAAAAGCAAATTTTTTATGATGATTTGTCCCTCTATATTAAAGACATGAATACAATTTTATGGCTATTACACATAATAAAATAATTCTAATTATAAAAATGCCTATATGTCAGCTTTTTTTACTTTTAATTTTTTGTTAAAGTTCAATTTCCGTTCCTTTTGTATCCAGAGGTGATGTTTGTATTTCATTGTGCTAGACGTGATTGTCACCACAGCGGATTACATTTTATTCCCAGCGGAAAAAACAAACAAACAAACTAAACCAACTGAAGCAAACATCAAAAAACATTAAAAAAAAAAAAAAAACATGAAGGGCGTCTGATCGAGGCGTCTTTTTGACACTGTTTTCTACGACCTCAACCAGGAGCCTGGATATATTTTTTCCCCGTGTGTGACTGAACAGAAAGCCAGGCTCTGGCGTTAACGTTACTGCAGCGGATTAGAACCTCGTCGACTCGGACAGATACTTTTAGAGAAAGCCTGATGACTCTTATGGGAGAAAAAAAAAGGGGGGAAGAGATTAAGAAAAGTATCTGGAAAGATGTTTTTTTAATGGACAAATATCTGAGAAAATATAGAAATATAAAGCTCTTTTAAAAGAAAACAGACCTATTATGAAAATAAGTGTCTTTCATTATTTGTTTTTATCTAGTTTCATTTTTTCTTTTTTTTCTTTTTTTTTAAAGATCGAGTGTTATCTTAATTGTAATATTGTTATTGTTATTATGATTAGCAAACTCGTTATTCTGAGAAATATTCTGTTTAGCGGAATTAAAAAGAAATATGGCACACGAAACATGAGAAACATACAGAGTCCTTGTGTTTGTTTAATTGTATTTATTTGTTTATTGATTATTCTTATTCATATTCATATTATTATTATTATTATTATTATTATTATTATTTGTATAAGACGGTGGTGTCATGTCTGCTGCTGCTGCTGTT
>NC_071115.1:1725000-1762500 GCF_024256425.1 Clarias gariepinus
CCACAGTGGACTAATATTAATGAGATTTTGGAGATGCCCACAATGGATTAATTTTGATTGATTAATGCGATTTGGGACATGGCCACGGTGGACTAATGTTTACATGATTTGGGACACTCCCACAGTGCACTAATTTTTATGTGATTTGGGATACTTCCACAGTAGACTAATGATTAGATTTGGGATACGGCAAAAATGGACTGGTGTTGATGTGATTTGGGAAATGACCACAGTGGACTAGTGTTGATGTGATTTGGGACATGACCACAGTGGACTAGTGTTGATGTGATTTGGGACATGACCACAGTGGACTAGTGTTGATGTGATTTGGGACACACCCACAGTGCACTAATTTTTATGTAATTTGGGATACGGCAACAGTAGACTAATGATTAGATTTGGGATACGGCAACAGTGGACTGGTGCTGATGTGATTTGAGACACAACCACAGTGGACTGATGCTGGTTAGATTTGGGATACGACTACAATGGACTGGTGTTGATGTGATTTGGGACATGACCACAGTGGACTAGTGTTGATGTGATTTGGGACAAGGCCACAGTGGACTAATTTTTATGTGATTTGGGACACTCCCACAGTGCACTAATGATTAGATTTGGGATACGGCAACAGTGGACTGATGCTGGTTAGATTTGGGATACGACTAAAATGGATTGGTGTTGATGTGATTTGGGACATGACCACAGTGGACTGGTGTTGATTAGATTTGGGACACGGCCACAGTGGACTAATGCTATCGTCATCGTCACAGATGATGTGATGGATGTTTTGTGGATTACAGTATTTGTTATCTTACCTATTTCATGAGTAGAATGTAATTTGGGTGTGTTTGCAGTGAGCTGATTTTGGTGTGGTTAATGAATCATGCTCCCACAGTCCAAAGATATGCAGGTTAGGCTAATTGGCGTTCCCAAAATTGCCCGTAGTGTGTGAATGAGATTGTAAGTGTGTGTATATGTGTGTGCGCGCCCTGCGATGGATTGGCACCCTGTCCAGGGTGTACCCTGCCTCGTGCCCTAAGCCTCCTGGGATAGGCTCCAGGTCCCTGTGGCCTCGAATACAGGATAAAGCGGTATAGAAGATGAGTGACGGAATGATATTCAGAGAGTAACTGAATAAAGATTTTGATCAAATCTATAAGGCAACACTGCTGATGAATGTGTGATTTAGGACACGTCCTAAATGTATGAATGTAGCAGTGATGAACAGATCTCACATTGGTGTGCTACTTTGTTGGTCTTAAACATAGGGAAGAGGGAGCAAGGTGACATTTTGAACAAGGTGCCTGGTGGTGCAGCGATGTGTCCTCCTTCCTCTCCTCTGATTGGCCCTGAGTCGTCCTCAAGTGGTGATCAGGAAATCTAGGGCAGCTCTCACTTTCAGGGATAAAAGTGGGGAAAGAGAAAAAAGTGTCGTTCCAGCAGTTTCTCCAAGGGCTGGTTGTTCGCAGTCATTTAAGCTTTGGCTGAAAATTAATGAACGGTGGAGGAGTGATGTCAGAATTAAGCTCTTGAGCCAGGCTCTGGGTGAAGGAAAATCTCTGATTTGGGGAAGATATGTTTTTCATATCCTTTATTTACATTTAGGCATTTGCCAGACACTCAGTGTGACTTACATTATGACGTACCTTATGGTTTCAGTGCATGGGCAGGGCCAGACCATTTATAATGGGCTGGCCGGATTAGATCCAGTTGGGCTAGCAAACTAGGGCGGGATAAAATACTAATCCACATCCTTTAAAAATGACATAATGATGTCATTTATCTGTATGTAGCCTGAATAGGAACTCTGTCAGTAGTTCAATCATCAAGTTCAGTGCTAAACATCATAGTTAGCATTAGCAAACAGTATCTAACCACAAACTAAAGAAAAACAACTGGATATTGTAATTGTGAAAATGTTTCATTGATTTACGTGTTTAGGGGGAACAGGGAATAGAGAACTAATAAATATATCCACTCACTATATTCCTTTGTTCCTGTGAGGACATTATGTTTATCGACCGTCCTGTAAAAAAGGATAAAACGAACAATGTCCGAGATATCTTGTAACAGACGTTCTCATAAAAATGAACCCTTCAATTAACCCTTCTGCTCAGCTTTTTGATACAGCACATTCAGAGGCACTATGTCTTATTGAAAAATGTGTTGAGTTTAACCTTATTGAACCATTTCTACCATTCGGTTGAGGTGTGCCCTATCAGTATTATTTCCTGTACATTTTAATTGCTTTGTATTATACCATTAATGAAATAAGCTTGATTTGAATGTTATTCGGCACAAACTTCAATGACACATTGTGTTTGAATAAAACTTTGCGTTGCGTGTCACTCTCAGGTTACAGAAGGATGTTGTTGTAGTTGTTGTTGCTAGCTCTGCCATGGGGGTAGTTTAAAACTTTTCAGCAATCATTCAGTGCACCGTAGTTAAGACGTCGGAGTTGCAGCTGGTAAGTGATGTAGAAGATGTGGGCACGAAGATGTCCTTGCCGATATTAGCACAATTTTTTTAAGCAAATCTCCTTAGATAAAGGTTAAGCTAGAGCAAAAAAATAAATGAATTTACTATGAGCAGGTATGTCAACTGACATTGTGGGCAATGTAGAAAATGTTATGTGCTCCAAATAAATTTAACCTGATTTTAATTCTCAAGGAGCTATACATTTTAAAACAAAGATTTCTAAGTTTGATTAAAAAGTTCTATAGAAGCTGCTGTGTATTTAAATAGTATGCCTTTTTAATTGGATCATGGATCATGATATTATAAGGGTTCCTTTTTGATGATTTTATTTGTATCGATATGTTTACCATGAAATACCATCTCAACCGTTTGGAAGAGGCTTATTCTGGATCCTTTGTAAAAAAAAATGCATAGAAAAATGTCATTGCATTTTTTTTCCTCCTTAGTGAAGATGTTAAAGGATTAAACTGGTCGATCACAGGAAAACCCTGTGAGTCCTTCAGGTTTGAATCACATAATATTCGGTAGCTACTACCGTACGTCTTCCGAGGCAAAGCAAACCATACAAACAACAAACAAGTTTACTCCACTGCTGTAAGCAAGTATGTTGACTGGCATTGAGAGTAATGTAGGAAACGTTACAAGGGCCAAAGAAATTTAAACACATTTCGATTTAAGAGCTAAATGTTTTAAAACCAAGACGTTTAATTTGCTCCGCTCAAATTGCATTTGATTACCCCAGCTCATCAGCTGATGGAAGGGTGTTACTTTACTTTGCTAGCTCGTTAACAAATCGATAAGACTGTACAGAGTGAAAGAAGGCGAGTATGTCTCTGAGGAAATCAGTCCAGCTGCATGACCGGCTTTGTCTTCTTCCCAATACACACTCCTCCTCTTTTTTTTTGCTCATGTAACGTGGCCGGTGCGGATTTTTGAACGCTCTAGTCATCTCTTTTTACGTTCTGTAACGTCTCATAAGGATAAAGATTTCTTCATACACTCTTGGCCAAACCTGCAATGACTATGTTTCCAAATACATAGACTTTAATATGGAGTCGGTCCCCCTTTTTGCAGCCATAACAGCTTCCGTTCTTCTTGGAAGGCCATCCAGAAGATGTTGGAGCATTTCTGTGTGAATTCATGCCCATTCATTCTGTACAGCGTTTATGAGGTCAGGCACTGATGTTGGATGAGAAGGTCCAGCTCACAATCTCTGTTCCAGTTCATCCCAAGGGTGCTCGATGGGGTTGAGGTCGGTGCTCTGTGTTCGGGCCAGTCAGGTTCTTCCACAACAAACTCATCAAACCATGTCTTTATAGTCCTTACTTTGTGCACTGGGGCTCAGTCATGTTGGAATAGAAAATGACCTTCAACAAACTGTGTACACAAAGTTGGAATCATAGTATTGTCCAAGATGTCTCAGTATGCTGAAGCTTTAAGATTGTTCTTCACTGGGGGTAAGGGGCCTGATGGAAACACTGGAGTGTAATAATTAACTTGTAACTTGACCAAAGACATGGCCAAATATTTTTGTCCATATATTGTGTGAAGTTACGCTAAGCTGAGATCTGTCGTACAGCCTCATTCAAGTTTAAACAATAATATTAAAACATTGCTCATTCAAGTCATTCATGTAAACATTACAGTTTTTTATTCTGATTCTAATAATACCAGTTTTTAATACTCATCGTCTCCTTATGTAGCAGTTCCAAAACCAACTTGCCAACTGCTGGATCGGAGTGTGTAAATACTGTAGTGTACTTCAGCACAGAACAACATTGCATTACAATACATTAACACATGTAGCCTTTATCCAGAGCGACTAACTCTTTTATCTCATTGTACATCTGAGCAGTTGAGGGTTAAAGGCCTCGCTCAAGGACCCAACAGGGCCAACTTGGTGTTGCTGTGGTTTGAACCTGAGACCTTTCAGACCATAATTCAATGCCTTAACCACTGAACTTCCCCAAACAAAAGCCAGGAGAGGGAGTGTGAAGCGAGAAACAATCGTACACATGTGATTGCAAAGCAACAGATATACAGATATAAGAGGATCTGCCTTGGTTTCTAGATGTTGTGCAATCACAGTGCAGCATGCTCACGCTCCCACAAAGTCCTATAGAGTTATTAGTACCTAGTGGTCAAAAATGTGAACTGCAACACACACTTGTAGAGGTTGATTAGGGCAGGAATCACGCTGCCACATGGCTGGATCAAACCAGAAACATCAAAGGCAGATTTTGTTTTTATTATTTTTAGATTAACACTATATTGAGAATAAATTACTCAAAAATGGCCACGATTTTGTACGTGTAGAATTATACGTATTTGTCCTATTCAAAGCTAAAATGTACTGTAAGTCTGTGATGTAGATGAACAGCGTAGTCTAAGACTTACTGCACAGGTTAAGGGAGGAACAGAGGGATTATGGAGTAGGTATGTCTCTACAGTGCTGGAATGAAATGTGTCCGCACCACCAAAAAATATGGTCCATGTTCGCTGTGCTGATTATTTGGATTAGTCTGAAGACTCTTGTGTGTTTAGTTTTTTTTTGTTTAAACCTGGCAACCCTGGCGTGGGGGGGGGGGGGGGGGGGAACAGAAAAAGCTCTTCTGTGTTTGAAAAATGAAATCTGAAAGCTGTACCTTACAGATGCCCCACGAATAAACAGGCGTCCGTGATTTATTCAGGAATTCACAAATTAATTCACAGATTATGATAGTAATCTGATTACCTTTATTTTAAAATAAACACGACAGTGTTTGGATTCAGAGCATCATGTTGTTCCATTTTTTCTTCCTAGTTAGCGTTTGATTTTCTTTTTTTTTCCATGAGCACTGGTCGTCTGAATATTGCCGAGACTCGTTTCCAGCATGCGAATGAGTCCCTGACTCAGAGTTAATTTCATCAGACTTGTATTTATTTATTTATTTGGCACCAAACTGCATAATTTATCATTTATCTCCAATATTATCACAATCGCTTAGTTTATTTATTTTCTTCTTTCTGTGTGTTTAACCGAAGAGTGTGTTTGACAGGCCTGAAATTGAACATTAAGCAAGAGAGAGAGGAAGGGGGGGGGGGGGGGGGGGGGGGGGATAGAGTGAGTGTGTGTGTGTGTGTGTGTGTGTGTGTGTGTTTGCTAAGTATTAATGACATAGAATGAGATCAGCTGTTCACCGCGGCTCTTTGCGTCATCATGGCGATCTGTACACGTGCCCGAGGCGACTCGTCAAACAGTGATTGTTCTGAGTACACACACACACACACACACACACACACGCACACCTAGGTTTATACAGTACATGTTCTCCTCCTCCTCAGGTCCTCAAGCCTCACTCCTGGATACTCTGAGGTCTGTAAAGAAAACTGAATAAAATCAAGGCATTTTATTGCATTTCTCATCTATTAGCCTCATTAATTGTCCAACACGAGAAGAAAAAACAGAGAGAGAACATTTCCTCGTACACAGTATCTTATTTGTCTTGTTTCTTTCTTGTGTGTGTGTGTGTGTGTGTGTGTGTGTGTGTGTGTGTGCAACATCTCTGACAACAACAGAGAGTTTGTCAGAAGGTTCTTAGATGGTCTACAGGGAAGCATTCTGTTTCACAGCTCTTCAAAGAACAGAGAAAAAGTTTCCTCAAAGGGGCGTGGACGAAAATAGACATGCGTTTAGGTTTAAAAAAAAAAAGAAAAAAGGAGGAAAGAGGATGTTTTTAGTTTTATCACTTATCCAACAGTACACTTATCCAATCTCAGAAAAAGAATATATATTTCCTCAGGGTTCCTTTGGATTGCTTGAGGAGTTCTTCAGTTCTTCTTCTAATATACATTCCATGAGGCCATTCCACTAACAAGAGCTCCTGGTGGAGAAACGGTTCCTCAGGGCTTCTTTACAGTCATCCACGCGTTCTTCTTCCATGTGAATGAAACCTTCAACAGTTCCCCACGAGCAAAACAAAACAAAACATAAGAACACTTCTTAATTGTGTTAAGTGAAAGATTTCTAAAAGTTCATTTCAGTGAGCTCTCCGAGGGTTCTTTGCTTTATGAGAGGAAACCGAGTGAAATGGAATCCCTCTGTTAACAAAACAAAGATTCTTTTAGAAGTGTAAAATAATATGAAAGTAATCCCATCCTGTTCCTCACACTCTGCACAGAAGATGTAAGTGTTTCCTCAGAAGACAAAGACAAGACAAAGAACCTTAAAAGCAACATTTTAAAGCACTGACGAGAAAAGAACCTTGTTATGTGACTCTAATGTATGTGAGACGCACTGATGAAAAGTAAGTGTGATGTGGTGAGGAGGACGTGTGACATCATAAGGAACCGTGATGTGATGACGAGTAAGCCTGACCCGATGACGGGTAAGTGTGACATAATGATGAGTAAGCATGACGCGATAACGAGTAGGCGTGACACGATGGGTAAGTGTAGTGACATGATCACGGGTAAGCATGACGCAGAGATGAGTAGGCGTGGCATGAGTATGGGTAGGCATGACACAATGACAAGTAATTATGATATGATGACGGGTTGTTACAGGTAATGCCAGTGGTTAGGGCATTGGTCTTTGGTTCGGAAGGTCCCACATTCAAATACAAATGTACTGGAAGTTGTTCTGGATAAGGGCAACTGCCAAATGTCTAAATATAAATGCAGGTTAGCATGACTGTGTGACAATTAAGCATGGCGTGATGACAAGTAAGCATGACGTGATGATGGGTAAGCATGACGTGATGATGGGTAAGCATGACACGATGATGAGTAAGCATGACGTGATCATAAGTAAGCAGGACGTGATGATGAGTAAGCATGGTGTGATGATGGGTAAGCATGGTGTGATGATGAGTAAGCATGACGTGATGATGAGTAAGCATGGTGTGATGATGAGTAAGCATGGTGTGATGATGAGTAAGCATGGTGTGATGATGGGTAAGCATGGTGTAATGATGGGTAAGCATGACGTGATGATGGGTAAGCATGACGTGATGATGGGTAAGCATGGTGTGATGATGGGTAAGCATGACGTGATGATGGGTAAGCATGACGTGATGATGGGTAAGCATGACACGATGATGAGTAAGCATGACGTGATGATAAGTAAGCAGGACGTGATGATGGGTAAGCATGGTGTGATGATGGGTAAGCATGACTTGATGACAGGTAAGCATGACGTGATGATGAGTAAGCATGACGTGATGACCGGTAAGCATGACACGATAAAGAAGTGTGACATAATGTCAAGGAAATGTGGTGTGATGATAAATAAGAGTGACACAATGACGAGTAAGCATGACGTGATCATGACGAAGTATAAATATAATGATGAAGAAGCCTCACGTGATGAACGAGAAAGCGTGACACAGCAAGAAGGAAGCATGATGACTAGAGCGACTTGGTGATCAAGCATTGCGTCATAACGCTCTACTCTGTGTGCAAACGTCCTTCATGTTTAACAGAGAAATCATTGATTTTTGTCTGAAAATCAGTCAGAGATTTATCGCATAGCGTGTTGCACGTTCTTATCCTTTCATTTCCGATGCCAGTGCTGACAGCTGAATCAAAATGACAAGTTGAAATCCCGACTCTGTACATTCACATGAATTATGAATCACGCTTGTCAATCCCGGAGCAGCACCCGTACCCAGAGACCGTGTGCTGGAACGTCACTGTGAATATCTGTCTGCGCTCTCAGACAGCCCACGGTCATGTGCGTTTGAGTCACAGCTCAGAAACATCCGCTTATCCACTCCATCCTCGCTGAAACATGGCGTTCTCGGGAGCGTTTATCCACATGACTGACCACGGAGGTCGGAGGAAGCTCACAAACAATGCGAGCTTTAACTCCTGTTGTCCTGATAATCCTGGAATCCCTGCACTTTTTGTTTATTGAGTATTCCAAGGCTATGTTCTCATTACAATTAGGTTTAACATCCTGACATCAAACACAGCTGACCCTGAAATACTCGTCTTTAATGTGAACGCATTCGTTTCCCAAATGACCTATTGATTTCCAGCTCTTCCCATTTTCAGAGCTTTCTAATTTTGCTTGAATCGACTCCCAAAACAATCGAGCACATTAATAAATTAGCGTCCGCATCCTCCCGCTGAACATCATCGCTCTCGCTGCACTCCGGTGTTGGCGGATCACATTGCAGACATCGGATGGCGGTGATATTAAGGCAACGTGAAATCCAGTCTGAGCGTTCTTCTTCATCTGGCTTATTGGATATGAAAGTGGTTCGGGTCTGATTTAGTGCCGGGTGACACCAAGATCATGACAAATCATTACGGTACATAATTCATGTTTTTGTATCATATTTCTCTTGCCTTCTACACTAGATACAGGTTGTTTTTGCACTCCATCTCTCCATATGAGATTCTCCCTATAACTTCTCAGGACGGAGAGATGGCAGGGCTTACATGGAATCGTTATTTAAACAAGGTCAAGATCACAGCAAGGGTAAATGCCTTTTTCAATATCTTACTTCCTGTTTAAAGCTCACTATGTTACCAAATGTATGTGCACCCCTGAACAACAGTATGTCCGTGTTGAATGTAGTGTTTCAGATTTACTCCCACTTGTGTTTGCTCTCATAATGCGCTCCGCTCTTATCTTGTAAAGGTTTTCCACTATATGTTGAAGCATGGCTAAGGAGGTTTGCCTTCATTCACACGTTCTACAAGAGCGTTTGAGGGCTCAGGCTCAGGAGGCCCTAATTGCAGTTCATTCCAAATGTGATGCTTCACTTAAGTTCTTCCTCTCCAACCGTAAAACAGCATCTTATCTTGCTTTGAACATGCTGTAACAGAAAATCATCTTAGGTCATTAGTTTTTTTTTTTTTTTTTGGGTGGGGGGGGGTGGTTAAGTATTAATATTAGAACTAGTGGTGTAGTTGCACCTCCAGAGTCCGGGTTCAATTACTGGCCAGACTCGAATCTTGTCTCTGTGTGCATAGAGTTTGCATGTTCTCCCCGTGCTTGTTAGGTTTCCTCCGGGTACTCTGGTTTCCTCCCACGGTCCAAAGACATGCAGATTAGGTCAATTGACACTCCCGTAGTATCTGAGAGTGTGTGTGTGTGTGTGTGTGTGCCCTGCAATGGATTGGCACCCTATACAGGGTGTACCCTGCCTCATGCCCTAAGCTTCCTGGGGTAGGCTCCAGGTCTCCGCGACCCTAAATACAGGATAAAGCGGTATAGAAGATGAGTGAGTAATATCAGAACTAACTATTAATGCCACACAATTGAAATACTGCACTTAATTAAGTGTTTAGTATGGTTAAATATTATTAAACAGTTTATGAGTTGCCCTGAGAGCTCCACAGACCATGCTTCATCTATCGTAGCTTTATTGAACTCCCCCATAAAAGAACCCAGTCTGGCTTCTCACACGGTCACGGCGCAAGGACGGTTAATCGAGCGGGATCTGTGTTACGATCCAGTAACAGCGCAGACAAACTACGAAATCTCCCGCTATTATCTCAGCACATAAAAGGCCAAGCGTGAAGTCGCAGTAAAGATTCATCAATATGAAATTAAGTTTAACTGGAATGATCGATTTTATGCTAAACTTTCCCTCCACCGGTGATTCCTGAGCTTCTTGTTTTCCGCCGATGATCTACTCCTGCAGGCTCAGACTTCATCACTTTTTATATTCATCTCTGTCTTTTCCACATTATTATTTCTCTGCCGGGAGTTGTGTTCTGGTCTCTAGAGAGAAACACAACAGCATAAACACACACACAAACTGAGACCTGATATTACTTTAAACCAGACAAGCCCGGATGCTCTCTGACTTATTGATGTTTTTCAGTAAATGTAGTCAGATTAAATTGGAAAAACTACAGACCAGGAACATCTTATAGGAGCTGCAGTGTTGGACTTGCTCTGTCCCACTTGTCTAGACATTACAATTTGGCCCTTGTCACTACAGTAGCTACAGTCACACTTTTGTAACAGGAGTGTTATTCAATTCAGTTCAATTTTATTTGTATAGCGCTTTTAACAATTGTCATTGTCGCAATGCAGCTTTAAAACAATCAAAAGAATTATTTAAGTCTGTATGGAATGTGAGTGTGCATGAATCAAGATGAGCAGATCGTCCCTGGTGAGCAAGCCGAGGGCGACAGTGGCAAGGAAAAACTCCCTGAGATGGTAATAGGAAGAAACCTTGAGAGGAACCAGACTCAACAGGGAACCCATCCTCATCTGGGTGCTAACAGATAGCAGTAAATGATCTGCTTTCATACTGCATGTTAGGTGGCAGGCAGTTCAGCTATAATAGTTGATGTTAATTGATGTAAATATGGAGTTCAGGTAGTTATTGGAGACTCAGGTAGACTTGTAGGAGATTCCAGTCCTGAAATATCGAGCAACTGCAGCCAAGTCAAGTCCTCAGAGAAACAGATGTAAACACCAGTTGAGGCCAGAACCGCCTTTATGGTAGAGTGAAACCATCCCCAGACACCAGACGCATCCCAAAGAGACACATGGGGCATCCATGTGATGAGGTCTCCAACCAGAAGCGGGGCACCAGGATGGGTCAGACAGGTCGGGAGGGCAGAGGGAGTCTGGATCACTGGAAGCTCAGAAACGTTACAAAAGTGGTGTCTGCAAGTGATTGTGGTGTATTAGGCAGGAGGAGGACATATTGTCCCTAAAGTTGGTGTGTTGGAAGCAGAATAAATGGGCAAGTGTAAGGATCTGAGTGACTTTGACAAGGGCCAAAGTGTGAGGTCTAGAAGACTGGGGCGGAGCAACTCCTAAACTGTTCCTCCTCTTTGCTTCCTTTAAGCTAATTTCCCTCTGGGATTAATAAAGTTCTTTGAATCTTGAATCTAAACTGCAGCTGTTGTGGGATGTTCTCAGTCTGCAGCGGTCAGAACATACAAAACAGTGGTGAATTGGTGACATGGTCATGGGTGGCCCTGGCTCATTGATGAGAGGGAGTGAGATACTGTAGATAGACAGAGTGAGATAGATAGAAACATCTGGGCCACGACCACAGGATATTCTGACATGGTTGTGTTAGGATAATGGAAGGATCTTAACTATTCTAGGTAACAAGATAAAATCAGATCATTCATTAGTATTTTTTAAAGGTTTATATCATTTAAATTCAAATTCAAATTTTATTTGTCACATACACAAACATACACAGTACGAAATGTAGTGAAATGTAAACACATCTTCTTAAGTGTTAAATGTCGAACGTTGTTTAAAACGTTTAAAAACAAATGAAAACGCAGTGGTGGAGTTACTCAGGAGGAATGTGACAGTGCAAGAGAGAGAAATGTTGGCAGCCAAAGGACACTCAGATGTCTTGTCATTTCTAATCTTGTCGTCTGTGTGTATGCTTTGAGAGAGAGAGAGAGAGAGAGAGTGTGTGTGTGTGTGTGTGTGTGTGTGTGTGTGTGTGTGTGTGTGTGTTCACTTCTTTGCCCGGGTGTGTAATTGGATTAATCATACAGCTTTCTAAATAAAGGTGTGTGTGGGTGAACGAGTGTTCGGAATGTACATTTACCTGCACTTGCTGTAGGAGTTGAGTGTGTTTGTGTGTGTGTGTGTAGTATGTGTTTATGTGTAACATGTCACACAGGAGGAGGTGGGGGTGGGGGGCAATGACCTCACCCTTGGCAACCTGCGGCAAGGAGACGAGGAGGAGGAGGAGGAGGATGATGAAGAGAGTCTTTATGTTCTTCCTTTCTATCGCTTTCTCTCCATCACTCATCACCACTAAAAGAGCTGCCTTCTTCATATGTGTCACGTGAGGGTTGGGGTTTTTCTAATAGTTCTCCGTCGATGGTGATAACTTTCCCAGACTTCTCTCTCTCTGTTCCTGAGATGGTCCTCATTCCTTATATGGCAAACACTTCCTGCGCCATGTACAGCACGCTTCTTATTGGTATAAATAGGATTTAACTTTTAGTGTTGGTTGAAAAATAATATTTAATTTTCTGACTTCAAAAAAGCTCTTTAAATGCTCTTTTACTTATAATTAACCCACTTTTTAGCACATTATCATTTCTGTTAAGGCGGTCCAGTGGCGTAGTGGTTAGCACTGTCCAAAGACATGCAGGTTAGGCTAACTGGCGTTCCCAAATCGCCCGTAGTCTGTGAATGAGCAGGTGAGTGTTGCTCGAGGTCCTACCACAGTTTGTAAAAATGGGAATAAATACACTGACCCCCATTGGCCCCCGCGGTCCTGGAGGTTCCTAGATGGATGGGTGGATGATTTCTGCTAAAGACATAACTTGTTATCGTTTGCAGGTAATAAGATACCTTAAAAGTTTGTATATTTTATACCTGTAAGGAATCTAGCTTAGGCATAGTGGTTAGCAATGTGGCATCGCACCTCCATCTGTACCCTGCATCGCGGCCAAAGTCTCGTAACTAAAGAAAATACGATAAACTGTTGAAATATAATTGATTTATCACATGAAGCTTACAGCAGACCAAGATGACATTTTCACATATCCTACGTATGAACCAGGGGTCAGAGTGCAGGGTCAGCCAGGATATACTGTAGCGCCCCCTGGAGCAGTTGAGGGTTGAGGGCTTTGCTCAAGGGCTCAACTGCAGCATCTCGGTGATGCTTAGACTCGAACCACCGACTTTCCGATCACTTACCCTGAGCCGTAACCATTTGAGCCAACGCTGGGCCTACAGTTAAGGAATCAACACGCTCTTACTGGAAAGTAATCAACTCCAGTAACTCTGCTTGTGTTATCCGGATTCATTTCCTCTAACAGCGGGACACGGTAACATAGCGTTTCGTTTTATACTCGTTCAATTCAAATTACAAATGGGAACGTGTTTTTTACGATGTTTACATCAGGAAAAGCTCAAAAAAAAAAAAAAGAAACTGGCTCCTCGGATACATTCCCGATCGTCTGCTCAATTAAACATGACGCCATCTGCTGCGCCTGCTTACCCCAGGTTCTCCTGAAATATTAACCACGCTTCTGTTCTCGTTCTCAGAGTTACAGCTCGGCTAGATCGACCGCTAGGAAGATATTTTGTTATTACAAACATCTGATGTGTGTCGAGCATGTGTGTGTGTGTGTGTGTGTGTGTGTGTGTGTGGAGGTGGGCACATTCATTCTGCTCTAAAGATTCTGTGCCAAATGTTGTATTATATATATATTTGTGGGGTTCTTTTTTCCCCTCCACGCTCTGCTCGTGTGCCATACTGATAAATTTATGGAATAAACAGTCCTTTTTTTTACACCAATGAGCCGTGGGTGGTTATTTTAGAAGATGTCAGAACCCGTGTTTGTGTGTGTGTGTGTGTGTGTGGTTACACGGCACTGAGTGGGTTTCAGGCAGTGTTTATGCTGTTACTGCTGTATTTTATGAAATGCCTGGTGTAAACGTTGCTGTGGCGATACATTGGATTGTCCCTGAAATAAATCTTCATCCCAGTGTGCAGCTGGATTCTTTAAACTGGTTGGTCAAACTGGTTGGATTAATCTATATAAATGAAAGAAAGGTTTGGTCAGACACATTGTACATTGGTCAGAACTCGCTCTTTCAACTGTATCTTTACGTTTTATACGCTGGAGGACCCGAAACCAGTCTGGACCGAATTTAATGTAACTTTGCCAGTCCTTAGATCTCTGTCTGAAGTTTAATCTGCACCATCAGTGAATCTAAATGTGGAGTAAAAGTGATGTTATGAACAGTTATGTGTGGGATTTAATAATCTACTGTAAAATAATCTACTAATGCGCTACTGTCTCAATGTAAACAAACACCTGCACCAATAGATATTAATTAGAAAAGATAAAGTGAATATTTTGACTGGTTTACTGGTTACAGAGCGAGTCTCCAGTTTCAGAGGGAAAGGTTTCAACAGGCAAGATTTGACTCAGCCATTAATTACTGTATAATAATCATGTTTCGAAAGTCAAACTTTCTTTAAAGCAACAGATAAAACATTATTTTAGCTTTTAGCTATGCTAACTGGTATGCTAGCATTAGCATGTACTAGCAACCCTGGGTGACTAAAGTGAAAACTGTGAAATAAAATGCAAATGTGAAAACTATAGGTACAGGGAGAGTGTGTGTGTGTGTGTGTGTGTGTGTGTGTGTGTGTGTGTGTGTGTTAGCTTGACAGCAGTCGTGGACCTGCTGCCTGTGGTGTGTTTAGTTCAACCCTTATATCTGACCCCCGCCTGCGCCGTTGTGTGTGTGTGTGTGTGTGTGTGTGTATGAGCGTCCCTGTTCTAATGTTTCGCCTGCAGTCAACATGTTCGCCAAAGTGTCAGGATTTGCACAGCACCAAACAATTACTTGCTGCCTCTTGTGTGTGTGTGTGTGTGTGTGTGTGTGTGTGCATGCACACCTACCATTGTGTTACATAACGCTGATCTGCATTTTATGACACACACCTTTAACATGTGAGTTGCTTCCACTGAATAGATGCGATTATGCAAAATGCTTAACGGTTCTCCATGCCTCTTTTCACACACACACACACACACACACACACACACACACACACACACACACACACACACACACACGTCTTCAGCCCAGGATGAACCTGTTGTTTATACACCATGGTTGAATACACAGTGTTTGCTAGATAAGCTAAACAAGCTGCAGTTTTTTTTCACACACTCTCTCACACACACACATTTCAGGTGTTGTTGCACTTTTGGGGACCAGCCTCCAGCCTACTGAGGACTTTACGGTAAGATGCTGATTTGTGAAGACCACATGTTCTTGTGCATTTATTCTTTCTTAATGGTTTAAAGGTGTTTGAGACAAAACATGGTAAAAATAAACTCGTGTCTATAAACGTTTGACACTTTTCAAGAAAGAAACCAGTTTCGCACCTTTTCACCTCAGAAGTGTCTTAGACTAATGTGCTGTTATACAGGCATATTGTAAATGCAAGTATGTACACACACACACACACACACACACACGACGTCTGCAGTTACCCGGTAGCCATGACAACAACACAAGCCACACTTTATTGTCACAATCTTTGTTATTCCCCAGTCTGTGGACCCTAATATTCCAGTCCTAATAGTAATAATCACCCAGTCTGAATAAAACTGCATCATGTGACCCCCTCAGTCAGAACAGTCTGATCCAATCTGGCTCGACCTAAAGAAATTTTAATGGGAACAGATGTAAAGCTGTTCAATAGGTACAGTAAATATGTGATCTGATCGTTTCTCTCCTGTTGAAATAAATATATTCTTATATTCTTTCTTCAGCATACACAATGAGCTGTAAAGATCCTCTAATTAAATAAATAAATAAATAAATAAATAGTCATTCATGGAAGACGTGCCATTAAGCATTTAACTGTATTAAACGTTAATGTTTGTTTTGCATAAGATTTTTCCACAGCTCACATATCTATCTGACTTACACACCACTAGAGGGCGCCCTGGGCAGTTTACACAATGCACAATAATGGACATTGTAACGGACCTTGTTTTTTTAATACAGAGAGGTGACAATATTTTCGGCAGTCTATATATTATTTGTTTTTATTTAACAAAACGAAAACAATTGTTTTTGTCTAAACTAGTTGGGGTTCGTTGCATTGCTAATTTATTGGGATTTTGCAGCTAGAACTTAAACTTAAAATTATTATAATTATTTATCAATTGATTGTTGATTGTTAATATGTTATATAGAACTTATGTACAAACTTTAACACCATATCCCTGCATCTCCGCGCTTGCTGGGTTTCTCCTCTTTTCCCCCTCTTTTATTTTCTTCCTTGTCTTTCTAATGATACATTTTTCTTGATAAGATAAAAGATAAGATACATTTTTCTTTTTTTTCACAATAATTTGGTTTAACATGCTCAAAACCTCACGAAGGTGGGAAGCACATAGGTGGGAATCTGCGGCCATTAGGTCGCTAGCGTGTATCGACGCGGGATTTAGCTGCATAACTCATACACACGTGCACATATACAGTACATGTCGAACTTCTGCGCCTTCAGATCTGACTGAGCTGAACAATGTTCACGGTGCATGTCATGGGATCAACTCATCGGTCGAGATATTTTGGGTTATTTGCACAATGGACACACATTACATAAACTACATACACCACACTACACTACACACACGTGTTGATGGTACAGGTGCTTGGGCCCGTTCATCATTGCTGCAACTATATGTTTTTCACTTTCTTTTGGTCTCTTTCACCATTACCTTTTTTTTTACCATGTTTTTCTTTTTTGTCTTGCTTTCTTCTGATTTCCTTACATTCTTACTTTCTTTATCTTTCTTACCTTTCACCTCTTCCCCTGTCATTTCATCTCCTCTTCTCTTTTACATTTACATTCGCTCCATTTATGGCTTCATCTTTTCTTCCCTGTATTTTCACCTGTCTTGTTCTTTACACTTTTTATGTCATCCTGTTTTCTTTTATTTTTTTTCTCTTTATTGTTTTTTCTCACTATTTCCACTTGTATTTTTCTTTCTTTAATCATCCTTTCTCTCTTTCACTCCTGTCCTGTGGGCTGATACAGTCGTAAAGTATAACCTCAGAGACAAGAGATAATCATCCATCCCTTAACTATGCTTTCAATCACTTTCCTTTTTTCACTCTTCCTATACTCTCTCTCTCTCTCTCTCTCTCTCTGTTATCTCTTTTAACTCAGAGCTAAAAGGATATCTTTCTTCACATTATACACATTATACAGCTTTTCTCTGATTATCTTTAGCATCGTTTTGATCTTTCTCTCTCTCTCTCTCTCTCTCATTTTTTATCTTTCTCTCTGTCTGTACATCTCACTTTCTCTTCTGTTTGTCCTAGAGAAGGACGTTTGTTTTCCTTTGGGGACGGGAAAAATCGACGTCTAAAGATGAGTTATTGATTCAAAAGCAGGCAGCATAAGAGAGAGAGAGTGTGTGTGTGAGAGAGAGTGTGTGTGTGTGTGTGAGAGAGAGAGAGAGAGTGTGTGAGAGAGAAGGAATAAAGGAAAGGAACAATTATAATAACATAGGGGTTAAAATATACACTGCCGTAGTTTCTATACGCAATGTGCAACAGTAAAAAAAAAAAACACTTTAGAAAATGGAGCCAACACCATAAGGAAAGACCACACACACACACTCACACACACTCACACACATTGCACCAAACCCTCTATGACCTGAAAAGATCTGCAGGAGTTAACTGGTAGAAACCACACACACACTACATGACCACAGCAGGACCTGATTATTTGTCCTGATTCTGATTGGTCAGGAGGCGTTGCTTAATTTTTTGTAACAGAATCTCCGACAATAGTGCAGCTCTGAATCACATTATTATTATTATTAATTATTATTATTATTATTATACACACATGTGGGCAATTACGGAGATCCTTCAAAGGGTGTGATTGGGAGGAATGGCCCACCCGGTCTAATCCAAGTGTTGTTTTGTTGGATTAGACCGTTTCTGTACCAGTGATATATTGTGCATAAAATATACCATGTTCGAGCATTGAGTGTACTTGGTACCAGGGCACCCTAGGACAAAGGTCACTGATTGATCTGACCGATGTCTTGAACACTTGGGTAAAGAGAGGGCTGTCAACTGATTACCACATGGAGATGAGTTGGGTCAGGTGGCAAGGGAGGCCCCTGGACAGAACTGGTAAGCCCAAACGAGTAGGGCAGGTAAATTGGGTGCATCTAGGGGAGACCCCTGACCAAGAGGCTTTCAATTCCCACCTCCAGCAAAGCTTTTCTGGCATCCCTGAGGAAGCTGAGGGCATTGAATCAGAGTGGTCACTGTTCAAAGCTTCTATTGCTGTGGTCGGAAAGTCCTGGGAGTCTCAAGGGGTGGTAACCCTCAAACAGCGTGGTGGACAACTGTGGTCATGAGAGCCGTCCGACTTAAAAGGGAGGCCTTCAGGGATATGTTATTTTGGGGACTCTGGAGGCAGTTGCAGGGTACCGACAGGTCGAGGAAAAGCAGCCGCGGTGGTAGCAAAGGGAAAGCAGCAGGTTTGGGAAAAATCTAAGAAGCCATCTCATCTCAGGCGGGGAAAAGAGGGATCCACCCGAGCTGTTTACAGCAGGGATGAGATACTGCTAACCTCGACTGAGGAGGTAATCGGGCGGTGAAATCAGGTCAACGTCGATCACCCTGGGTGCGGTCACTGAGAGACTGTCTTGGTTGACATGCCTCTTCCACATCTCGTGGAAGTCGGGACTGTGTCTATGGAGTGGCAGACTGGGGTGGAGCTTCCCGTTTTTAAAAGGGGGGACCAGAGGGTATGTACCAATGACAGGCCATTGTCTTTTTTTCTCTTCATTCTGTTCTTTCTTTCCATCTTCACTTTTTCATTTTCATGTTTTTCTTTTATTTAATTTTTGTTTCCTCTCCTCTTTTTCTTTTGCTCATACCGCTTTTTCATTGTTTTCTTTCCCTTTTTATCTTCCTTTACTTTTTCTCATCTTTCCTTTTTCTTTTATATTTCATCTTATTCACTGTTTTCATCTTTGTTCTCTTATTATTATTATTCATTTGTTTCTTTTCTTTTCTCTTAATTCTTTTCTCTTCTTACTTTTCTTTTTCTCATTTCTTCCTTTTTTCAACCAAAAAAATCAAAAGAAACAGATTTAAAAATAAATAAAAATGGAAAACAATAGTGTCCTAGAACTTTAAGTTGGAAAGGATGGTTTGGACGATTGTTGAACCCCAGATTGAAGAGCAGATTTAGTCCTGGAATGACGGACCTTCTTTTTACTCTTACAGGAATCCTGGATGATTGAGTCCCCAAGATTTTCTCTGGGAGGAACTGCGGGAGTATGGGGTTAAGTAGTCACTTCTGAGGGTCGTCCAATGCCTTGTGAGAGCTGAGTTTGTGTTCTCAGCAGTTAGTCGGACTTGTTTCCTGTGGGTGTTGATCTCCGCCAGGGCTCTTTTACCAATCCTGTTTGTGATTTTCATGGACAGGATATAAAGGTGCAACCATGGAGGAGAGGGTATCCAGTTTGGTGGACTAAGTTTTTATACTTATATTTATTTGTATACATCTGCTCTTTGCAGATGATGTGGACTTGATGAAAAACCTTTGAGGATCAGCACCTTAAAATCTGTGCCCATGGTTCTTAGCAGGAAACCAATAGATTGTCTACTCCAGGTAGGGAGTGAGTCATTACCCCAAGGAGTTTAAGTATCTTGGGCCCTTTTTTATGACTGATGGGACATTGAAGCATTAGGTTGGCCAAGCAGGGGCGATATTGCAGTCACAAAAACAAAGTTGAGTCAAAAGGCAAAGCTCTTAATCAGCCAGTCTATCTTTGTTCCTACCCTAACCTATGGTTATGAGTACTGTTGTAGCGCAGCCACATAAAAGGGCATTTTAAACAAACAGGGAAATGGATTAAGGAGCTAATGCGGCTCACCTGTGCTCGTAAATTTGCCCGATCTGGTTTTATTTGTCCCCATTGACTGTGTTGGTCACTCGGTAAGCTCTCGCGAGCATGCGCGATCGCAGCGCGAGAGAACCCGGAAGCGGCGTCGGGTCACGTGTGCCGGTATAAAGCCGGAACCGGCAAGTGGCTCGGAACGGAGAGATTTACCCAGCGCGCTGTTTTTCAGAGAGAGAGTTTGTTGGATGGTTGTAAAGGAGTACTTTTCCCCGGTCGGATTATTCCTCATAGACACTAACAATTCACCTCTCGTTCCGTTGCTCGAGCTCCCGGATTTGTCATCGATACCGGTGAGGCCGAGCCAATCTCTCCCGTGCATCATTTCTCACACTGCAATATCATTAACTCTGGACAATCATACACGCACTCACACACCTGCATACACCATACACATTGTTTATATTTGTATATATTTTGTATATATTGGTTTTTGGTGCACCTTGTTTGTTTGTTTGTTGGTTTAATACACTTTGTTTTGGTTTATTCATAGTTATTGTGTCGCGTCTTTACTTGTCCTGTCTTGATTGCGCAATACCGGAAGTGTTGTTTAAAAACCCGTATTTTGATTCTCGACCCCGTAGCAAGGTAACTAGTGGTTTAATTAAATCCAAGTGTTACATAGTGGTGGCCCGTACGTACGGGGAATCGTTTTTTTCGGGTATTTTCCGGTTTTGTGTATCTTGGCAGAACAAAATGGATGCTAACATTGCTAATGCTAGTGCTAGTGGTGCCGTGCAGGCCGACCTTGCTGTAGCTAATAATGTGCTGGAGGATGTAGATGATGCATTTGTTACCCGCCGTAACCCTACAGCTGAAATAACCTCATTGATTAGCTCACTATATATATCGGACAGACATGATGATGATGATGATGATGATGTTGTGTCTGATATTAATGTTGTGCATACGTTGCAAACTGAACTGAATCAATGCAAGGAGGATATGGGGGCGCTTACTGACAAAGTGAACACGTTGGAGCAGGATTTTAGACAATCCATAAACAGCAGTCTGAACAGGGAAACCAGTTTTCGGGACGCAGTGGACGCTAGCTTAGAAGGGCTGGAGCGCTACTGCCAAGAGGCCCTGGAGAAACTGGAAAGAGCTGTCACTGACTGTTTTCTGAGACGTGACGTAATCTGGGAAAACCAGATGAAAAAACTACGGCTCACAAGTACGCCCACCATCCAAAGGTTAAAGGCCTACACCCCTGCATCTCCCCAATCTCCTGTTCTACACTCTCCCAGCACGGCGATCACAGCTTCTACGGCAAAGGTAAAGCACATAAGCAGTCATGAAACATACGACATTCCTCCTTGTGTCCAACCACACGCTTCTGCCCAGCTTACCTCCTCAGTTTCACCCTCTTCTTCTTCCTTTTATGGCCGACCACCCATCCGCCTGGAGTTTCCAGCCTTTGGCGACGCTTCAGAGACGGCGGATGTTCTTAACTTCATCGAACAGTGTGAAAACTATCTGGAGATCAGACCACTGCCCAGCCCAGAACTGTTAGGAACCCTCAGCACGGTGCTACGAGGACCTGCTCTGAGCTGGTGGAAGGCAGAGAAAGGCAAGGTGAAGGACTGGAAGTCTTTTAAACAGGCATTTATGGCGGCTTTCTTACCGGATGACTATCTCACAGAAGTGGAAGAAAACTTAAGGTCTCTGGTACAGCAGCCCAGTCAACGCCTTAGAGACTTCGCCTATGACTACCGCGCCCTCTGTATGAAGTGGAAGCCTGATATCTCCGAGGAAGAACTAGTGGGTCGAATCCTGAACAACATCAACCCAAGAGTGGCAGGATGTCTGAGAGGAACAGTGAACACCGTGGAACAGCTGGTGAAGATAGGTTCTAGGGTGGAAAAAGACTGCAAGAGCTCCAAAGACTACTGGCAGAAGGTGGACTCTCAGCACAACAAAGAAAAGAGTCATAAGAAGGCAGGTGAGCGAGTTCCTTCAAAGCACGCAGCGGGACTCTCCATTGCTCAACCTCTGGCAACTCCTTCGCTTCTCCTGGTTCCAGTAACAGTGCAAGGAAGGAAGGTGAATGCTGTGGTCGATACAGGAAGCTCCTACACGCTGATGAGGGAACATCTATGGAAGCAGCTCTGCGAACAGGAAGTCAGGTGTGATGTTCCTTCTCCTCAGAAGTTTGTTATGGCTGATGGGAAAACACACCAGGCGCAAACCCAGAGAAGGCTGCGTTACAACTGGCACACGATCGACTGTGAGCTAGACACTTACGTCATGAGCAACTCTCACCTGGCTTTCCCTCTGATCGTGGGGCTGGACTTCTTAAAAGCCTCAGGAGCCACCTTGGACGTCGCACGCGGGGAGTACGGGCTGAAAACAGAGGAGGGAGTCACATATCATCCCTTTATAATGTCCCAACCCCACTCGGCGCCATCTACGTCAGCTCTAAGGAGACACCCTCATCTCCCGGCTACAGCTAACCTGTATCTAGCCTTACCGGTGACTCCTGATGATCTCCTATGCGTGGAGGAAAACAGAAAAAGTGTGACATCCTGGGACACCGACAATGAAGAGGAGCTGCTGAAACTAATGGCCGCTTGGCCCCACACCACCTCCAACATCTTGGGCAAAACAGCATTAGAGAGACACAAAATCACTTTATCTGACGACACCCCATTTAGATCCAGAGCGTACCGAGTATCACCCTTAAAGAAAAAAATTATAGAAGATCAAGTCGACCAGATGCTGAAGGACAACATCATCGAACCTTCATGTTCATCATGGTCGTCACCTGTTGTTTTAGTACCTAAACCCGATGGGACTTACCGTTTCTGTGTAGATTTTAGAAAATTGAACAGCAAAACCAAACCTGATGCATATCCAATGCCTTTAATACACGACATCATTGAATCACTGGATGGCGCCTCCTGGTTCTCAACATTGGATCTGCAATCCGGTTACTGGCAGGTGGAGATGGAGCGAGACAGCTGTGAGAAGACCGCTTTCATCACTACCAAAGGTCTGTTTCAATTCCGGTCCATGCCCTACGGACTCAGAAACGCAGCTGCAACGTTCCAACGACTGATGGAGAAAGTCTTGGCGGATCTAAGAGGAAAGTATTGCTTCGTCTATATAGATGACATTATTATTTACTCACCATCACTAGAACAACATAGAATGCATCTCAACGCAGTATTTTCCAGACTCACCCAAGCCAATCTCTCCCTCAACATGAAGAAGTGTCATTTCTTCAAAAGGCGGCTGAAGTTCCTCGGTCATGTCATCTCTGAAGAAGGTGTGCAGTTAGACCCGGAGAAAACCAAGGCGGTGGCAGAATATCCTCCTCCTCAAGACTTAAAATCTCTTCAACGTTTTCTGGGTCTCGCCGGCTGGTATCACAAGTTCATTCCCCACTTTGCAGACATAACAGCTTCATTAAATAATTTAAAAAGGAAGGGAGTAAAATGGGAGTGGACCGAAGAATGCCAGAACAGCATGGATGTCATCAAACACGCACTGCAAAACCCACCAGTACTAATACAACCGAACCTAAATCTCCCATTCCAATTGCACACCGACGCCAGCGAAGTGGGCCTGGGAGCCATCCTCACCCAAACTGCAGCAGAAGGAGAAAGAGCAGTAGCTTACGCCTCACGAATGTTGAGAGGAGCTGAGCAGAATTACTCCACGTCAGAAAAGGAGTGTTTGGCCGTGGTCTGGGCTGTAGAAAAATGGAGGCACTATCTAGAAGGTCGTGCTTTCGAGGTCTTTACCGACCATGCCGCCCTGTCATGGGCCTTCAACTGCCCGAAAACCAGCTCTCGTCTCACCCGATGGACGTTACGCCTACAACAGTTCGTTTTTACAGTACATCATAGAAAAGGCTGCTTAAATTTGGGACCAGATGCGCTATCCCGGGCGCCCCCGCCGTTGGAAGTGGGCACCGCTCCATGTCTCGCCATCACAACCTCTAAATGTTCATCCGACTTACCAAACGACCTGTGCGAAATAACTCAAGCCCAACATGAGGACCCCACCATCACGAAGCTGCTCTCTAATGACCAGCCACGAAGCACAAGGGAGCAGAGGGTCTCGTTCGAACATCACCAAGGGGCATTATATCGCCGGGTACCGGTAAGACACGGAGAAAAATTTCAACTAGTTGTCCCCCAGTCATTAATAAAAAACTTTTTACATTACTATCATGACAATCCCTTGGGAGGACACCTGGGGCAACTAAAAACCCTGCTGAGGTTACTAGATGTGGCATGGTGGCCTACGGTGCGGAAAGACGTCTGGCACTATGTGAGAACTTGCAGCGTGTGTCAACAGTATAAAACAGAAAACACTAGACCTAGTGGGCTACTACAGAGCACGGAGGTTCCAGAGCCAGGACACACCGTGGGATTGGACATCATGGGTCCTTTTCCCCGAAGTAAAAGGCAAAATGAATATCTTCTGGTGGTGGTAGATTATTTCACCAAATGGGTGGAGATGTTTCCCCTCAGGGATGTAAAGACGCCAAAACTGGTGAAAGTGCTAAGAGAGGAAATCTTTACTAGATGGGGAGTCCCCAAATATCTAGTTTCCGATCGAGGTCCCCAGTTTACGTCTCAACTGCTGGCACACCTCTGCCAAACCTGGGGCAGCGTCCAAAAGCTAACTACGAGCTACCACCCACAAACGAACCTGACGGAACGGGTTAACCGAACTCTGAAGACAATGATCGCTTCATACGTCGGGGACCATCACCAAAACTGGGACCAATGGTTACCAGAGCTCAGATTCGCCATCAATACAGCCCAACAGGAAACTACTGGAAAGACGCCTGCAGAACTCACACTGGGTTGGCAACTAAAAGGGCCACTCGAAAGGCTCATGAACCACCCTCCAACACCGGATCATACAGCCTACTCATTACTGGACCGACAACGACTTATCACGGAGGAGGTGAGACAAAGAGTGAAACAACAACAATCCAAACAAGCTAGATACTACAATGCCCGGAGAAAAGATGCGCACTTTAAACCGGGAGATCTAGTTTGGATAAAAACTCACCCACTCTCCTCCGCAGCGAAAAGATTTTCTGCCAAGCTAGCGCCCAAGTGGGAGGGACCAGCAGAAATAAAAAACAAAAAAGGACCAATCAACTACACAGTGTCTTGGGGCAATCCACAAAAAACTGATACAGTGAACGTGGTTAATCTGAAGCGCTTTTACGGACGTTCTCCTCAGACGCCGGAGGCTTGGGGGGGGGGTCTATGTAGCGCAGCCACATAAAAGGGCATTTTAAACAAACAGGGAAATGGATTAAGGAGCTAATGCGGCTCACCTGTGCTCGTAAATTTGCCCGATCTGGTTTTATTTGTCCCCATTGACTGTGTTGGTCACTCGGTAAGCTCTCGCGAGCATGCGCGATCGCAGCGCGAGAGAACCCGGAAGCGGCGTCGGGTCACGTGTGCCGGTATAAAGCCGGAACCGGCAAGTGGCTCGGAACGGAGAGATTTACCCAGCGCGCTGTTTTTCAGAGAGAGAGTTTGTTGGATGGTTGTAAAGGAGTACTTTTCCCCGGTCGGATTATTCCTCATAGACACTAACAATTCACCTCTCGTTCCGTTGCTCGAGCTCCCGGATTTGTCATCGATACCGGTGAGGCCGAGCCAATCTCTCCCGTGCATCATTTCTCACACTGCAATATCATTAACTCTGGACAATCATACACGCACTCACACACCTGCATACACCATACACATTGTTTATATTTGTATATATTTTGTATATATTGGTTTTTGGTGCACCTTGTTTGTTTGTTTGTTTGTTTGTTGGTTTAATACACTTTGTTTTGGTTTATTCATAGTTATTGTGTCGCGTCTTTACTTGTCCTGTCTTGATTGCGCAATACCGGAAGTGTTGTTTAAAAACCCGTATTTTGATTCTCGACCCCGTAGCAAGGTAACTAGTGGTTTAATTAAATCCAAGTGTTACACTGTGTCATGGATGAAAGGACCAGATAATGAGTACAATGGCCAAAATAGGTTTTCTTAGAAGGGTAGCTGGTTCCTCCCTTAGAGATAGGATAAAAAGCTTAGTCATCTGTGAGAAACTGAGAGTAGAACCGGTGCTACTTTGCATGGAAAGAAGTGGATCGGGCATTTAATAAGGATGCCTTTCTAGGGAGATGTTCTTGGCACATCCAGCTGGGAGGAGGCCACTGGGCAGACCAGAAACTAGGTGGAGAGATTACATCTCCACACTGGCCTAGAAACGCCTCGGGATCCCCAAGTCAGAGTTAGCTGAGGTGGATGGGGGAAGGGAAGTTTGGGGTTCCCTCCTGGAACCGCTACCCCCGCAAGCACATTTTAAATAAGCTGTTAAGGATGGATGGATGGATAGATGGATGGATGCGTGGATTGTCTCCATAATTTTTGCTTGACACTTTTTAGCAGTACCAGCTTCATTGCCACTCCCTTACACTTGCTTCCAGATGCAGGCATGCGACAACGTAATTATGTGATCAAACTTCCTTGACCAAACATGCGTAAATGCTTATTCTATGAAAGTTGTAACTTGAATGTTATAGTAATAGTTTATGTTATTGTTTCTCTATAATCCTGCAGGTGGCGCACTCAGCACTCAGGTGATTACACAGCATGTAGCCGTGTGTGGTAGGAGTAAATTATTTGCTAAGTTTGATTAGAACTGAAACAAAATTGAGTCTGGATATTTCTAAAATTGTGATACAAATGGAATCGGGTATCATGGAAATATCGTATCGGTTCGTCCCTGGAAATTCCCATTACTATATCCGTGGGCCACCATTTCCATGTCTTTAAACAGCGCCACTACCTTTAACCTTAGCTCTAGCTTAGCATTTAATAACCTAGCTAATGATTCCAGAGCTTGTCGTGTCACGACGCGCCGTTGCAAAAATTTTGGTAAAAAATAATGGTCAGGATTTCCAGCGTAAATATACTGAAACAATATTTTGTTGAAAATGTCAGGACTTACTGTATATCTACATTTATCTTCTATTTAACTGAATCTGTATTTTATTAAATTTTTAAAAAATCTTGTTGATTTAAAAAACATGCTGCATGAGACACAACACACAGACACGCACACACACAGACGTCTAGAGAGATTAGAGCGCATATGAAGATATTTAGTGTTAATTATTAATTAGGTGTTCGTTAAGCCGACGGTCTTTACGCCGCCGCTGTCTCTCCTCCACGTCACAGCCTCGTCCATGATAACGATAACTGACGTGATTACGCTGTAATTAAGGCCTGGGGAAAAAAAACGGTGTTTCATTTTGATAACGTGTGTGTTCATTAATATCTGAAATTACAGATGAGTGCAGTGGCAAAACACACACACACACACACACACACACACACTGCATCAGAATCCATTAGAACGATGAAGAAAAATCATTTTAGACGGCAGTTTCTGAAAAAACATCAGAATTTTTACCTTAAAAATCTAGGTGTTTGTTTTTTTTTCTTTTCTTTCTTTCAAACCCTAACATCTCTTCTTCCTTTTTGTTATTTTTCTCAAGTTGCCTTTAAATTTTGCGTTCATTTCTTGTCTTTACATCTCCTTGGAACTTTTTCTTTCTTCTCATCTTCTTTCTGTTTGTTTTCCCACCTTTGTCTTTTTTTTTACACTTTTCCTTTTTCTTGTCATTCTTTTAATTTTGTTTTCACACCCCTTCCCTATTGATTTCTTTCCATTTTTTCACCTGATCTTGTTTTTTCTTTCATGTCTTTCCTCTCCGTCCTATCCTATTCAATTCTTTCTCCTTTTTTTCTTTTCTCTTTCCCTTTTTATTTATCTTCTTAATTATCCATATTGTCTTTTTTCTCTCCATTCTGTTCTTTCTTTCCATCTCCACTTTTTGATTTTCATATTTTTCTTTTATTTCCTTTTTGTTTTTTCTCCTTTTTTCTGTTTTCCATTCATTTCCTGTCCTTTTCTTTTTCTTCTTCTTTTTCTTTCTTTTGCTCATACCGCTTTTTCATTGTTTTCTTTTCCCTTTTTTATCTTCCTTTACTTCTTCTCATCTTTCCTTTTTCTTTTATATTTTATCTTATTCCCTGTTTTTATTTTTGTTCTCTTATTATTATTCATTTGTTGCTTTTCTTTTCTTCTAATTCTTTTCTCATTTCTTCCTTTCTTTAACAAAAAATTTTAAAGAAACAGATTTAAAAATAAATAATAATAATATATATAATAATATAATAATTCAGCCATAACGCTCAGAGTTACACACACTACTTCAAAGGAGCTATGCTGTGTGTGTGTGTGTGTGTGTGTGTGTGTGTGTGTGTGTGTGTGTGTGTGTGTGTGTGTGAGGTCTCTAAGGATGCACCAATTTTCAAGTAAGGAGAAAATAAAGCCGAGTGCGATACACAGTGGGATTCTATTAACAGGAAGTATTTAAAGTTATAAGGACACGAGACTTCAGTAACATTGTGCAGTTATTTAATCGGCCTCATGGGAACGTTGCGAGTACAAAAAAGCCACAAACTTCACCACAGACAGCAGCGCTAACCATATACTCACTGAGGTGAAACACTTCCCACACACACACACACACACACACACATACACACACACACACACACAATCAAGCAAAATAGAAACATGCTTTAGGAGAAGTAGTGTGTGTGTATGTGTGTGTGTGTGTGTGTGTGTGTGTGTGTGTGTTTGAATGACGAAGTTTTTAATTTTCTTTTCCAGCAGAACACGAATTGTTTTATTCCTCTTACGTCACTTTTTAATTCACCTTTATACAGTAACACGTCTCAGTTTTTATCTATTTATTGTAACATTTGGAGACGTGAGACTGGACACAACTCGTTATCTCATCTCACATTTTAAAATGCATTATCCTTAATTAGTTTCATTAGTTGATGTCTTTATAGTCCTGGCTTTGTGCCCTGGGGCTCAGTCGTGTTGGAACAGAGAAGAGTCTTCCCCAAACTGTCCCCACATGCTGTAGCCTTGTCCAACGTGTCTTGTGGAGTTTACTTTCACTCCACTACATTCCACAGCAAATATCTGTACTTCTATTTAAATAAATGTCTGCATGGCATTGTGTTACCTAACCACCTTAGTGTGTAGTTTTTAAACCTTGGCTTTGAAACACACCTAATAACGCAACGGATGTTTAAAACTAGAAGCGGAGCCGGTTGCCAATAGTGAGCGAAAGAGAAATTTTTTTATTTATTGAAATGGGTTACGAAGGTGAGCGCGTTCGTACTTTCACCTCAAGTACACGTGCCACGTGCCAGAAGCCTCCGAGTGGTGCAAGTGGTAAAGTGCTCGTCTATCATCTGGAGATCGTGAGTTTGATTCCCGGGTGATGCTGTAACCTCCCGCAGCCGGAGGTCTAGAGAGAGCTGATTGGCCGGGCTCTCTCAGAGAGATGCTTGGTACTTGGATGAGAGGTAGTTGGTCCTCTTACGTTAATCACGACTCTACAGCCAATCAGGGGCGTCTGTGAGCTCACGCAAGCAGAAACAGTGGATAGCGCTGTCCTCAGAGTGTGTTACGCCCCCAGCGGTTCAGAGGAAACACGTGATAGTCTTCGGCCCTCCCGACTGAGTGTTGGTAGTAGCCTTATTGTAGGAGCCCCCTAGTGACGGGGAGGAATTGGACACGACTAAATTAGGGAGAAAATCCAACAACAATAAAAAAAAAGTACACATGCCAGGTTAAGACTTTTACTTTAACCTTTAGTTGACTCCATTTCCTGACACGGGAGGCTCCTTAATTTTTCCTTGTCCCTTCAATTCTAGAGGTTGCCATGTCAGACCATTTGATCCGCAAAATCTGGCCCAGGTTTTACGCCAAATGCCCTTCACAACCCACCATATTTCTCCAGGCTTGGATTTCTCCATACTTTGCCAAAACTTCACCATACACACACTCATAATATTGATGCGAAATGTTTTGGGTACCAGGCTGCAGCACCCATATCCTGTAAACACATCCTCTAATAGACGCCTGGGTAAGCGTACCCTTTCACACTGCCACCTACAGTCAGAAAAGTGCTACTACAATCTGTGCATCCGTTTTGCTCAAACATGTAGTGATTTACATCATGAAAAGACGTCTTAGCAGAAGTGAAGCAGATACACCGCACACCTGTGCTGATGAATTACACATACAGAACTTTATTTGAGTTATTGTATCTGGCAAAGTAAAATAAGTGTTAAGTAGGTTAATACTGTACAATGCTGTGTAGATAACTGTAGTGTGTGTAGGAGTGTGTTAAGGAAGACTCAGCAGACGGACAGAACGTTAGCCAAGCTTCAGGCTCGCATTTATTTCATGTTCGTGCTCGTCAGCGCATTTTCAAAACCTCATCCATAAAGAAACTGGAAGAAAATGAAAATAAACATAAAAACAAAACATTTATTGCTTTTTTCATGCCTGTGTATTGGGCGGAGCTTAAACAAGCTGATTAAATACCACCCCTGATGTGACCTCATATAAGAAAACCCCCCTCCACCCTAGTTTGTGGCTCAGCTCTGTGGAGGGGGCGTGGCTCAGCAGTAGCTCATTAACATAAACACATAAACAGCGTGTTTGGAGGACGAGTGAAATAAACTGAGTTTAAGGTGTAAAACATCATCTGATCGAGAATCCAGAATCCAGAAGGGTACACTAGGTCTTTCCTCAAGAGCTCACGGGATGAAGATCTCAACAGAACCGCCGAAGAACCTTTAGCGCTTCTAAATCTGAACTCAGGGCTGAAAATATTTCCACCGTCGCTAAACAGGCATCATCATCATCATCGTCATCGTCTTTGAGCTTTTACTTCAAAGCGAAATCACAAAAACAGAAACGTCGCCGTGGTCACTGTTGCTACTGGAGACCCCATGAGCTGTTTCCATGGAATTCTGGGTATTTTAGCTCAGCCTCTGAGGGAGAGTTCAGATTGCTAAAATAGTCTACTCACACTCTCTCTCTCTCACACACACACACACACACACACACACACACATTCAAACACACACTACTACTCACACACACACTACACACACACACACACACACACACACACTGTTATATGCATCCACATGGTTACATTCATACACACCTCCTAAATCTCTCTCTCTCTCTCTCACACACACACACACACACACTACTCTACACACACTCTTACACTCATGCAGTCCCATTTACACACACTACTACACACACTCTTACACTCATGCAGTCCCATTTACACACACTACTACACACACTCTTACAGGCATACACACTCCAGCACTCATGCACCTCTATTCAAACACACACACCTACACACACACACACTGTTATACTAATCCACATGGTTACACTCATACACACACCCTAATTCTCTCTCTTACACACACACACACGCACACACACACACACACACACACTACACGCAGTCTTACACTCATGCAGTACCACTTACACACACTACTACACACACTCTTACAGTCATACACACTCCAGCAGTCATGCACCTCTATTCAAACACACACACACACACTACTCGTACCCACATACACACAATCTCACTTTTTCATACACTTTTTCACACACTCAAAGTAAGACACACCAGAACACACACTTTCCTTTGTGCACACACTATATACACCAACACACACTCTAAACACACACACACAAGCTTCCTCACACACTCATACATACACTCTGTACAGATTTTGCTCCCACCTCTAGGAGGTAAGCTGTTTATTACACTCGCCCACACACACACACACACACACACACACACACACACACACACCACTTACATACTGTATATGCTCTTACACACTCCTAAACACACTCATCATTCATACTTGCATGCTTACTCAGATTCACACTCACACGCCAGGATAAACACTCAGTTTAATCATGATCGCCCACTCAGAGACCACACACACACACACACACACACACACACACACACACACTTGTGAGTTTTATTTGAACTATAATATGGGAGTAAGCGCACTCAGGCAGTCGAGAGGCTGCACTCATGTTTTTGCTGCGCTGGATGTTTTGAAATATTTGTGTGTGTATATCTCTGGAAGTGTGTAAGTCACATGACCCTGCCAGTTACCATGGAGACCATCAATCCCTTAAGTGACTTAACAGTAATAAATATGACAAAAGTAATAAATAAGGGGCTATAAGAGAGAGAGAGAAAGGGAGAGAGAGAAAGAGATGGAGGGAGAGAGTGAGAGAGAGAGAGAGAGAGAGAGAAGGAGAGAGAAAGAGAGAGAGTGAGAGGGTGAGAGAGAGAGAGAGAGGGTGAGAGAGAGAGAGAAAGAGAGAGAGTGAGAGGGTGAGAGAGAGAGAGGGTGAGAGGGAGAGAGAGAGAGAGAGTGAGAGAGAGAGAGAGGAAGAAAGAGAGAGAAAGAGAGAAGGAGAGAGAAAGAGAGGGAGAGAGAAAGAGAGAGAGAGGAAGAAAGAGGGAGAGAGGGAGAGAGAGAGGGGAGGGGGGGAGGTGGGGTGAAATAAATATAAAGAAACTGTAGTTTTAATATTCTATATCACATGTACTGTATACTGAACTGTATTCTTATTTCACTCTAACGTTAGTACTACAGTAAATATACTCTACTCAATAAGGTACACCCTTCAACTGCTCATTAAGGAACATATCTAATTTAAATTAAACATGAAAAGACAAAGCTTTTGGCTTTTTTTAGGCTTCTACCTCTCAGGGAGCCAGAGCACCGGACATAGCAGGTAATCTTAGGGCTCTAGGACAGCACAGGTTCTCCAAGATAGTGGTACATGCTGGAGCTAATGATATACGCCTTCGTCAGTCAGAGGTTAGTAAGAATAACTTTATAGAGGTGTTTAAATTAGCGAAGGCGATGTCCGATGGAGTAGTATGCTCTGGTCCCATCCCAATGAGACGTGGTGACATAACTTACAGCAGGTTATGGTCGCTGAACCGCTGGATGTCAAGGTGGTGCTCCAAAAACAACGTGGGCTTTATTGATAATTGGAAGACCTTTGAGGGCAAAGCTGGCCTGTTAGGGCGGGACGGTGTCCATCCCACTCGGGAAGGTGCTGCTCTCATTTCTTGTAGTATAGCTCATAGTCTTAGAAAAGGCCTAGTTAATCGGTGACAATCCAGAGCCCAGGCCAGGGAGCAGACAGACAGGCTAAACCAACCATCTGCTAGCTGCATAGAGTCGTCACTCAGGGTTCACTCTATTGAGACTGTGTCTGTTCCCCGAGCTAAAATCAAATTTAGAAAGACTCAGAAAGTCTGTTTTAGTAATTTAATTAGGATAAAGACCACAAACTTGGATCAGACTGAATGCGCAGCCGACACCTCTGATCTGAAGCTAGGACTGTTAAATATTAGATCTCTCGCATCTAAAGCAGTTATAGTTAATGAAATTATCACAGATCAGGAGTTTGATATACTCTGTTTAACAGAAACCTGGATTAAACAGGACAAGTAGCTATAAATGAAGCTAGTCCTCCTGGATACAGCTACATACACCAGCCTCGGTTAACTGGTAGAGGAGGAGGCGTCGCAGTTATTCACAATGATAATTTGACTATTGTACAAAAACACGGACACAAATTTAATTCATTTGAAATTCTTTATAGTAACATAAGTGTATTTAACTATATTAAGTCAGCTCAGTCGATCCCGCTAATTGTCATTTACAGACCTCCAGGGCCGTACTCGGAATTTCTTAGTGAATTTGCAGATTTCCTCTCAAACCTAGTCGTTTCTGTAGACAAAGTGTTAATTGCTGGAGATTTTAATATTCATTTTGAAAACCCAGAAGACCCTCTGAGAACTGCATTTATGTCTATACTGGACTCGGTAGGAGTAAATCAGTGTGTAGTAGGACCCACTCATAAAGCAGGTCACACTTTAGATTTAATAATATTATTCGGATTAAGTATAAGAAATTTATTCACAATTCCACTATCTGAAGTTATCTCAGATCACTATCTTGTCTCAATTCAAGTGTGTCACAATAATAATGTACACACAGCGCCGCGCTACCGTATGAAACGTACATTCACATCAACTACCAAACAGAGTTTTATCAGTAATCTCCCAGAGTTCCCAACTTCGATTAGATCACCGTCTGACCCCACAGAACTCGATCAGGCGACTGAATATTTAGAGTCGACATTTCGCTATACCTTAGATAATGTAGCTCCAGTCAAAAGAAAAATTATTAGAGATAAAAAACTTGCTCCCTGGTATAACGATCACACGCGCACTTTAAAACAGACCGCTCGGAAATTAGAACGTAAATGGCGTCAAACTAAATTACTAGTATTTCAAATAGCATGGAAGGAGAGCATCCTGAACTATAGAAAAGCTCTTAGTGTAGCTAGATCAACATATCTCTCCCCTCTTATAGAAGAAAATAAAAATAATCCTAGATTCTTATTTAATGCTGTAGCCAAATTAACCAGAAATAAGACCACTGCAGAAATCTCCACAACAACATCATGCAATAGTGAGGACTTCATGAACTTTTTTAATAATAAAATTGTAAATATTAGGCATAAAATTGAGGTTTTGAAACCGAACAATGTAATTGATGCAGATGTTAATCTAGCCATGTCAGACCAGAACCTAGAATACTTTACTCCCCTTGAAGAGAATGAACTAATTTCACTCATCTCTTCTTCAAATTCATCAACCTGTATATTAGATCCTGTACCGACACATTTTCTTAAACAGATAGTACCAGCAATAACAGAACCCCTGTTGAGAATAATTAATTCTTCACTCAGCATTGGATATGTTCCAAAATCTTTTAAATTAGCAGTTATCAAACCAATAATTAAGAAACCTGACCTCGACCCCTGTCAGCTGTCCAGTTACAGACCAATATCAAACCTCCCCTTTATCTCTAAGATTCTGGAAAAAGATAGTAGCGGAGCAGCTACGCTCATATATACATAGAAATGGCATACATGAACTGTATCAGTCAGGATTTAGGCCTCATCACAGTACAGAGACAGCGCTCGTTAAAGTAGTAAATGACATTCTATTGGCCTCTGATCAGGGTTGTGTCACTATACTTGTGTTACTTGACCTCAGTGCAGCTTTTGACACTGTTGATCACGCTATTCTTCTTCACAGATTAGAAAATGTAGTGGGAATTAAGGGTACAGCCCTCTCCTGGCTCAGATCCTATCTGACCCATCGTTATCAGTATGTAGACTTAAATGGTGATTATTCTGCATGTTCTCTAGTGGAGTTTGGCGTTCCGCAGGGTTCAGTTTTAGGTCCACTGCTTTTTTCCCTTTACATGCTTCCTCTGGGCAACATAATCCGTAAGCATGGTATTAGTTTTCATTGTTATGCTGACGATACACAGTTATATGTCTCAGCAAAACCTGATGAGAAAAAACAGCTTACTAAAATTGAGCAATGTGTGCAGGACATAAGAAATTGGATGCTAATTAACTTCCTTCTGCTAAATCCGGATAAGACAGAAGTTCTAGTCATAGGACCGCATACAGCTAGGAGTAAAATTTTAGATCACACCGTAACTTTAGATGGCCTTTCTGTTCCATCAAATGCAACAGTGAAAGACCTTGGTGTGATTATTGATTCCAGCCTTTCATTTGAAGCACATGTAGATAATATTACCAGGATAGCATTCTTTCACCTCAGAAATATTGCCAGAATAAGAAATTTATTGTCGCTAAACGACGCAGAAAAACTAGTTCATGCTTTTATCACCTCTAGGTTGGACTATTGTAATGCCTTACTGTCTGGTTGTTCAGCTAGATGCATAAATAAGCTTCAGCTAGTCCAGAATGCAGCAGCGAGAGTCCTCACCAGAACCAGAAGATATGAGCACATCACCCCTATCTTATCTTCACTCCATTGGCTCCCTGTGAAATTTCGCATTGATTTTAAAATACTACTCTTGACATATAAAGCATTAAATGGTCTCGCGCCGCAGTACCTGAGCGAAATGCTAGTGTCTTACGATCCGCCACGCCTCCTTCGATCAAAGGATGCAGGCTGCTTGTCAGTACCGCGTATTATGAAAAATACAGCTGGGGGGAGAGCTTTTTCTTACAAAGCCCCAAAGTTATGGAATAGTCTTCCAAATAGTGTTCGGGACTCAGACACAGTCTCAGTGTTTAAGTCCAGGCTAAAAACCTATTTATTTAGCCAAGCATTTTTATAAATAGATTTGCCATAGGTAAAGGAGCAGATCTGGGGGACTCATGGACGTAGAGTATTATGGTGAACTGGTATGTTTGGATGCTGTCTTCCTCACTCTCATTGATCACTCAGGTTTGTTGACGGTGAGGTGATTGGTTGCTTTACATCTCAGTTCCCCCTCATGTTTGTGTTTCCTTCTGGCTCTCCCTTTTAGTTATGCTGTCATAGTTAGTCCTGCCGGAGTCTCTGCTTGCACTCTACAGTTAATATACATTCACATTATACATTGTGTGACTGTGACCATACCTAACTGCCATCTCTCCTCTTCTTCTCTTTCCCCTCCTCTTTCTTTTTCCTCTCTCCTCCTGTCTCCCCCTTTCACTCTTTCTCTCTCTCTCTGTCGAGCTACACATGTCGTTCCTGAGCTGCCAGTGATCCAGACTCCCTCTGCCCTCCGGACCTGTCTGACCCATCCTGGTGCCCCGCTTCTGGCTGAAGATCTCGTCACATGGATGCCCCGTGTGTCTCTCTGGGATGCGTCTGGTGTCTGGGAATGATTCTCTCTACCTAGAAAATGGTTCTGGCCTTGACTGGTGTTGGCAACTGTTTCTCTGGGGACTTGACAGTTCGATAGTTCATGACTGGAACTTCTTACAAGTCTACCTGGGTCTTCAATAACTACCTGGACTCCATATTAACATCAATTAACATCAGCTATTATAGCTGAACTGCCTCCCACCCTACACACTGTATAAATGCAGATCATTTACTGCTTTTTGTTTCACCCAAATGAGGATGGGTTCCCTGTTGAGTCTGGTTCCTCTCAAGGTTTCTTCCTATTACCATCTCAGGGAGTTTTTCCTTGCCACTGTCGCCCTCGGCTTGCTCACCAGGGACAAACTGACCATTTTGATTCATACAAATTCACATTTCATACAAACTTAAATAATTCTTTTGACTATGTAAAGCTGCTTTGCGGCAATGAAAATTGCTAAAAGCGCTATACAAATAAAATTGAATTGTTAGGGCTTTGACGGGTTTTGTTTAAGGGCCCAACAGTGGCAGCTTGACGGTGCTGGGGCTCGAACCCCCGACCTTCCGATCAGAAACTCGGAGCCTTAACCAACTGAGCCACCACCACCCTGTACAGGCACCTTCTGAGACTCATATGGAGACCAGACACACTTTAACTCCCGGGGTACAGTATTGTCTCGTTTAGCTACAGGACACAAAAATGGACAGACTGGTCCAAAAGGCAACAGTAACTTAAAAAATATCTTGTTATTATACAAGCGAAGTGTCCTGAGGAACATCTCTGAGACACAACCTGTAGAACGTTTCAGCAGAAGACCACACCAGGTGTCACTCCTGTCAGTCAAGACCAGGAAACCGAGGCTGCAGGTCACATGGGCTCACGTGTTGGCCGTGTTGTCGTGTGATTTTCTTGCCACGCTTTGGTT